>NC_044034.1:121496100-121796100 GCF_901765095.1 Microcaecilia unicolor | reverse complement strand
AACTTGAAAACTTGGCTGTCCAGGACTGTGATTGCCCACCTCTGTTATAACAGGTCTACAGGTTAATATATATATACATATAAAATAAAAAAATGGGGTCCAACTTTGATCACATTATATGAGATCTATGGTGTATATGTTTATATGCCTGTATATTTATGTACAATTCAAGTATAAGCATTTCTATCTGCAGTAAACTTATCAAAATTTCTAAATGCCACCCAGACAACAAACTGAGTCTATAATGCTCTTTAGAAACAGAAATTATTTTTCACCCAAATATATTGTATTAAGTTCCTTGACAATAAACAAATGCTGCAATTTGTGTGAAGAACAATCGGCACAAAGAAAGTTACTTCAGTTATATGTAGAAATGAGTTTGATATAAAATCATGACTGATTAAATTCCTGGCTAGAATTCCTTGGGTGGGGGGGGAGGCAGGGACAGAGCTTGAATGTGAGTGTTCCATTGGATGTGGCAGACCTTCTGACATCACCATAGGGCCAGGAGGGAAGGGGCAGATTTTCTCCTGTCTCCTTGGGGGTCAACCTTAAGGGCAGGGTTACTATCTATGGCTCCACCCCTACAGTAGTCACCCCCCCCCCACAGTAGCCAGACCCATTTTACCAGCCACAAGTCCTTAGGTCCAACAAAAGAATCCCTAAGAGTAACCATAAGCTAATAAAATATGTAGACAAAAATTTAGCTGAAACCCCCCAAAACCAGACTCTGGTATACAGGATAACACCAGAAAAACAAACATATTTCCCCCTCGTACTGCTATAAAGATAGCAGATGTAAATTTCAAAAACTGACATATTCCATTCACTACATTACAAATTAACAACTGCAATTAAAACAAAAAATTAACACAGCTACCCCATTACTTTATCTTAAACTCAAAATAAAATTCTTTTTTCTAACTTAGTTGTCATTGGAATGCTTTTGTGTTTCACTTATATATTCTGATATTTGTCAACATTTGATTATTTCCGATCTGAAGAAGAAGGGTTACCTTTGAAAGCTAATCAAAAAATGTATTAAGTCGGTCCAATAAAAAAGGTGTCATCTTATTTTTTTCTCTGTTTTGATTTATTACTATTTATTACCTTTATCGTACAGCAAATCAGAACTATTCATGTCCTACTAACAAAAGATGCTGTTTATACACTACTACATACCCTTGTCATAGCTGACTTGATTACTGTAATTCGCTATTAAATTAATTAATTCATTCATTCATTCAAAAATTGATATACTGCTGTAGCTGATGTACAGATCACATCGGTTTACAAACAAAACAAAAAGCATAAGAAAAGAACTATATGCAATAGGAAAGAAAACAAATACAAGAGAACTACACAAAATAAAATAGCATCCAAACTTGTAACAGACCAAAGATTAAACTGAGGAAGTGGTTTGCAGAAGTCTTGTGGCTCTAGGATCCCGGGACTGGACACATCAATAGAGAGCAGCCTGTTCATTCTGCTGCTGGTGGGAAAAGAGTAGAGTCACCCTCATGTAAAGACAGCTCCAGACCTGTTGGAAAAGTTTGCTTGTTAAAGGTAGGTGCTCCTTTCTATGCATCGCACAAGTGCTGATTATAATACTAATGAGCTCATTGTAGTACATTTGCATGGGATTCTCGGTAGCTGCTACAGCACACGGTTAAAGCCATGTAAAACCCCTTTGTGCATTAGATGCTAAATAACGTTTGCTATAAACTGGCTACAATTGGTCTAAAGCAAACGCAACCATGGTAAGCTTTATGCAGCAGACTCAAGGAGTAGGAGAAATGATTATGCAGGGGTTGCTGGTATGTAAATCAACTGCCCCTTGCAGCCCTTTGGAGAGACGGTTCAGAGAGGCCATTCTGACCCACTGCTGTCCCTCTTGAGGTACTGTCGCGTTCTCGAGGGCCTTGGTATGCTGTCAGGTCCTCAAGGCAGCACTGGGAATTGTGAGCCCTTGGCAGGCAAGACCGTCTTGGAACTGGACGTCCGGAAGGACCGGACCGGAACTCTGCACTGGAAGTAGGCAACTGAACCGGCAGAACAGGAACCGCTTCACCTGTAGTTAGCCACCTTTCCGCTAGAGTTGAGCTCTAGCGTGCGGGCGGCCGACAGGACTTGTAGGGCAAGGCCGGAACTGAAGATCCAGAGGACCCACCTTGGGTCTAGGAAACACAGGGGAACAATACTAGACTGCACTAAGCGCTGCACGCAGCCGCTAAGCCAGACACACCAGACAGACTAGACAGACGGAAGCTTATCAGGAGCAGGGACTAGGGCAGACATGCAAGCAAGGAAGAAGGGGAGACTGGGAATACCCACAGGGCAAACCCACTAGCTAGGTCGAGGCAGGTAACAGGATAAATCCCCCAGAAGATACACGCTAGCTAGACAGATAGAGGAATCAGGATACATAAGCAGGGATCCGGATAAGCACACAGGATATACAAGCAAGGTACAAGGTAGACACACGGGACAGAAGGTAGCTAGGCAGAGTGGAAAACCGGATAACACTAGCTAGCCAAAACCAGGACTCAGGACGAACAAGCAGGAACCAGGATGTGCACACAGGATATACAAGGTTCAGGATGTGCACACAGAATATACAAGCAGGGAGTAGGGCAGGCTGCAAACACAGATGGGGAAACCCGGACTGAGCTGCAGGGGCTACCTCCACAGTGAAGGCAGAAGGACTAGCAGCCAGGATGTGCACACAGGATATACAAGGTTCAGGATGTGCACACAGAATATACAAGCAGGGAGTAGGGCAGGCTGCAAACACAGACGGGGAAACCAGGGCTGAACAGCAGGCTCTAAACACAGACTAAAGGCAGAAGACTAGCAGCCCACACAGAAGGGCAAGCAGCCCACAGGTACTGGGAACCGAAGGGCACTAGCCCACACAGAAGGGCAAACAGCCCACAGGTACTAAACAGAAGGGCAAGCCCACACAAAGGGGCAAGCAGCCCACAGGTACTAAACAGACGGGCAAGCCCACACAGAAGGGCAAGAAGCCCACACAGAAGACAGGCTTAGAAGCAGCGCAGCAACACACTAACTAACCTGTCGGCCTCTGGGCATGACACCAGACAATGACACCATGCGAAGGCACTGACTGAAAGCACAGGCCTTCCTTATAAAGGAACTCACTGATGAGTCACCACCAGCAGGACAGAAACAGGAAGTTCCTTGCCTCCACACAGAGGCTTGACACACAGAGGAAGTGAGCCCACAGGAAGGACAAGTAGGAGCCATCTTGGATACTGGCATAGAGGAGGCGGCAGCCATCTTGGAAGAGGCATAGCCCACACAGGTGAGTTCCAGTAAGGCAATCAGCACACAGAGCCAGAGAGAAACTAAGACAGAGACAGACACAGAGACAAGCAGAAGCCAGCACAGCCACTGACTCCCAGAAACAGGGTAAGTATGAGGGTGGTCACGGCCACAGACGTGACAGGTAGAGTGCCCTAAGGCAGAAGTTCTGGTCCTAGGGAGACTGGATCATAATTCTTGGTTAGCCAAGACTGAAGATGCTGTCATCTGTAGACCCCAATCATGGAAGGGATTGAAATTTTTAAGTGATGACATTGGTGAGTGCCACCTGGTCACACAAAGGCAATGCCTTAGAGAACCTTAATATCTACAAGGGAAGATACCACTACCATTACTCGGATAAGAGCACAGTAACCTTGTCACCACTACTTAAGAGAAACACCAGAGACTCTTGCAATTCAATTAACATACCACTGCAGCTAAGCTGAAAGGAGAACTGACACAAGATATCTGGGAGAGATTTAGAACTATTGTAAATACTAAAAAGTAAGGAGTATACTTACCCCCACCCCACCCCACTAAGTGTATGAGAAATGCTGGAGTTGGAAGTGAATGAAGTTCCTTTAAAGAGATCTTCCCATGTTTCTTTGATAAAGTATTATAACCATTGTTGCAATTAATTTACTTTGATATTATGGATGATTCACCTTTTAATTTTTTATTTCTCATATCTTGTTCTGACTTTCGAGGAACAAATATCTGATGTAGTGAAAAAATCTTTTTTCCATCTTAGGAGACTTCGGTCAGTTAGGAATTCAATTAGTAAGGATTCCCTTAAAACGTTGACATCTGCTTATATTACCTCACGCTTAGACTACTGTAATATCATATATTCAGGGATCACCCAAGCTAGCTTGAAGCGATTACAAAGAATACAGAATACTGCAGCACGTATGATTTGTAGGGCCCGGAGGGATGACAGAGTAACACCTTTGCTACATCAACTGCATTGGCTTCCAGTTGAAGCAAGAGTTAAGTTTAAAGCCTTAGTCTTGACCCATAAGGCCTTTTATACACTAAATCCTGACTATCTGTCAAATCTAACTATTCCTTACACTGCCACACGAACCCTTAGATCCCTGACAGATAACAGGTTAGTGATTCCTCCTCTTGCTAGGGCTAGATGGGAATCTACACGGAATTCGGCTTTTTCTATCTGTCTCCCTCTCTTTGGAATGGCCTTCCAAAAGAGATCAGACTTGAGAAATCTTACTTTCATTTTCGGAAACTTTTGAAAACCTTCTACTTTATCGAGTATGTAGATCAGAATTTAGAATAATGGAAGAAAGGTTATAAATGGGCATCTGTAATATATACTAAGTCAAAACTGTATTATCTGTCTGTGTAGATTATATTATGTATTTAATTTTGTATCTGCAGAGTTCTCCTGTGTATTAATCATGAGTTATATTGTTTTCATCTTATGTAGCTAGTTTGTTGGGTTTGCTGTGCTTTCCTGTAATGATTGGAGTTCTAATGTTTGTCCAATTTGTACTTATTGTACTGCTTTTTTTTTTTTTTTTTTTATAAATTGTAAACCGTTCTGTCTTGCAGTAGCAATAAGATACGGTATATAAATTGATGTAAATAAATAAAAATAAAAAAAATTCATGCTTGTTAAATACTGGAGTACCCAATAAAGGAACCTTTCTTTATCTTAAAACTGCTCTAGAGTCCTTCTGCTTTTGATATTTTCTGTTCTTATCTCTTTAAAATTACTATAGTATACTCACTGCCCCAGTTTATATGTTGAGGTAAGGAGAGAGGTTTTGGTCACATACCTCTACTACTTGATCCATCTCTCCAATATTCAGCCCATGGAGGACAGTGTTTTTTAGATGCTGACATCTGTGGGCAGATTTAGCTCTGGATGTTCAATGCTGGGCCATATCTGGGCACCAGCATTGAATATCTGAGGCTAATGAAGATAAGGAAGCCACCGGGGCTAGTACTTCTGCTCGTACCATGAGGCTTCCTCTAGAGCTTGTGGCAGCCATTTTATACTAGTTGCTATGACAGGCAGGAATGAGAGGTCATCGTTCCTGCCCGTACAACCTCACTGGACTGCCAGGTGTTTAAAAGTAGGCTTAGAGGGGCCTATGTGGGTGGGGAGGGGCTTTATCAGCCCTTAAATAAGTGTGGGTTGGGGGGATCGGGGTCACAGGGGAGGAAGGAAACAACAGGAAAACACTAGTACCACAACCTGGAAGCAGACTGGTGCCTGGTTAGCTTTATAGCTAAAGTTAGTACAACCTTTTTGCTCTCCTTACTTTAACCACATACCTAACCAGTTAGCATTCTGAATATGGCTGCTAACCCGGTAGGGTCTTAGCTCATCCCATACTACTACTACTACTATTTAGCATTTCTATAGCGCTACAAGGCATACGCAGCGCTGCACAAACATAGACGAAAGACAGTCACTGCTCAAAGAGCTTACAATCTAATACTCTGCCCCAGCACTAACTGGACATTGCTGGGTCAGTCTGTGGTGATTTTCAGCAGCATTGTCTGATTAAGTGTTGCTGAATAACACCACTGAGGCAGAAGCGATTTAACCAGGCAGAAGTCAGGGCTGGGGAGGGGGGGGGGGGCAGAGTGGGCAAAATTCCCCAGGCCTGGTCTCCAAGGGGGGGGGGGGGGGGGGGGGTAAGACCGGTGCCAGCATGCTTCTTCCTGCCTTCCTGCTTTTGGGTCTGTCTCCTGCTCCTGTGTACCAAGACCCGGCTGATTGCATTAACGTGGTGACCCGGGTTATCATGTTAATGCAATCATCTGGGTCCCGACACAGAGGAGCAGGAGATGACAGACCAAGGGAGGAGCAGTCAGACACAGGAAGGTAAGGGGGAATGCGGCCCGTGTGTGGGGGGAGGGGGGTGCAGTGGCGGCCCGGGTCCGGGCCCGGCTGTGTCTCTTGGCGGCCCTGGCAGAAGTCTATCCTGTCTACTTGAATCACTTTGAATATCAGATGGTATGTATCCGTCTCAAGGTTGACCTCAGCCTTGACCAACATGATGACAGCTCAGATTAGAAATTCCTGAGAAAATTGCAGTATATTGCCTTCATCCAGTCTGAATTTCATCACTTCACTATGCTTATTACCTTGATGAAATGTTATCCATTACTGATAGAAATCTGATAGTTTTCTAGCTGTTTAGCATTACCATATTTGTGACTTAAATGAAAAATGATGGTATTTTCGGTTCTGCATTACACTCCAGGAATGAAACATTATTTTCTATTCTGATGGCGTGTTTTGGCTTCTGATATCCAATCATTTATCATGACTATCTAAATCATGTTTCTTCTTATCATTCTGACCTTCTGTACCCATGATTCAAGAGTATATTTCACTATTTTAATCTCTTTATCTCCAATTGCTGTCCTAGAAAAAGATGGTGCTTATCAGAATGAAGTTGTTCTAACACTGCATTTCTCTATCTATCCAATACTGCAACATTTTATGAGAGATTGAACACTTACTTCAACTTAAGAATTATTTATCTTCCAATGTATACATATGCATGGCACTTTAGTATTTGCTAATTTTCTAAAGGAAAGCACTTGTGAGGAGAGGGCCAATGTGGAGGATCAGTCTTTCTCACCAACAACCAAATTCAATCAACAAAAACAATCACAAGCAGTTTGATACTCAAAAGCACTTGTGTGATCATTATCAGATGATAACCACATATGTGCTTAAAAAAAAAAATCCTTGCAGGTTGATGGATGTCTGGCTACAGTTTCTCTGTTTAAAATTAAGAGGGGCCAGGTGTTCTGGAGCAGGGCTCAAATGTATTCAAATAGTAGCAATACTCAGCTGCTATCCAGATATATTTATTAATTGAGGGGAATTACATAGATAGGAGTCCTAATGTAAACAGGTTAGGGCCATTATATATCATGCATAAAGGTAAGCGGATAAATGATCCACTTACCCCCAGATTCTATACAGTGTGACTTGATTTGCGCATGCAAATCTGAGCTATTCTGATTTGCGCGTGCAACTCAATTGGTTTAACAAGCCAATCAGCACTGATAATTGGATGTTAACAAGCAATTATTGGCACTAATTAGAATTTAGGTTCACTACTCACTAAGCGTATTCTATAAAGAAGTCCAAGTAAATTCTATCGCGTGGATCTCAAAAGGGGGCATGTCCATGGGAGGAACATGGATGGACCATGGGTGTTCCTAAAATTTATACTGTTATAATCCTGGGGTAACTCAAAGGCCTGGTTTCAATGTTGTACAAACCTCCTAAGTCAGAAACCGTATAGAAAATGCAACATAATTTTTTTTTTTTTTTTAATATGCAACATTAGTGAGTAAACTTGTAAAAATATTTAAATTATATATATTAACAGATGAGTGCTCCTATAATTTACCAGCTTTTCATTGGTATAAATGACTGCACCTAAATTACACGTATTCTATAAACCACGCCAAAAGTTAGGTGCTGTTTATAGAATACGCATAATTGTGTTTTCCATCTATGCCAATTTTTTCAATGCCAAATATAGAATCTGGTCCTTAGTGTCCGGTCAATATTCAGCTGGCAGTTGTAAGTGATTTTTTACAAGCTGACTGCCATGGGCAGGATTAGGCCCTGATATTCAATACCAGACTATATCTGGCCACCGGCATTGAATATTCAGGGCTGACCAGACTGTTTCTTGTGTATGCGGGTCCCAGCTAATATTATGCAGCTCCGGGTTGAATATTGTCCGAGACTTCCATAAGGTGATGCACTATGTCCTTTCCTCCTGCAGCCCTTCTTCATTCCCTCCCCCTGGTGGTGAAGTGGTCTTTGGGTCAGAAGCGATGCCCAGTTGCTCCTGCCTAAGCAGGTTCCAGCATCAAAATGGCTGCTGTCTTGTGGCAGCAATTTTGATGTTGGTGCCAGCCTACTAGGGGTGGGGAGAGAGTGGAGGGGGCTACCTTGGGCACCTTGCTCATTAGGGGGATGGAGGGCAGAAGCGGGGCCTTATTCTTTGGGGGGGGGGGGGGGGAGAGGAGAGCACAGGCACCTTTAATCCACTACTCAGAAGTTATGTGGGTGCCCAGTGATATTCAGTGCCAGTACCTGCATAGCTAACCAGACAGGACTGCTATTTATGTGGTTCTACATGCCTGGTTAGCTATTCGGGCGTCAGCATTGAATTTTGCTGGCATTATTTTGACATTTATATCCCACCTTAACCCAAAACAAGTGATAATAAATCATATGGTTATCATTTGGCTCCAGAAAAAGTAGAACACAACCACCGAGGTAGAGAAACAAGATCAGCTACAGCCAGGACAAAGTCAAAAAAAGGGGGGAGAGGCCATAATGATGGAGTAAAAGTCTTTAATCAATATTAAAATAGGACTCGACACAGCACCGTGTTTCGGCAAAGTGCCTGCATCAGGAGTCTAAAACACAACAAATAAAAACAATAAATACTATCATGTACAAATATAAAAAGATATACAATCATATAAAAAAACATGACATTGAATACAACCACATGAGATATGGAGGAAAAAGTGAAATCTTTGAGATCAAACATATATGGAGAATGTTACATGAATATGTGCTTATATGTAATGATTAACATTGTATGAAAATTTAAACAAGAAATAATAAGTGAACCTATAGGGGTAAACCAATGTGACAAATAACAAAGTATATATCTGTGAAGATCTAAAAAGGAGGACAGGTTGTGTCAGTCCAAGTTTGGTTACATATGTAATATAACAGAAAAATCAAACAGTCAGAAGGTGAAAAGACACAGTCCTTCAGTAATGAAATGTAACCTTTCCAACTGTGTCAGTAGCACACACTATTCTTCATTGTGTATGCTGACTGCAGAAGTTACTATGGATACTCCTTAGCTCTTGGAAACACATCAGAGTGGACGGCTTTGTAGGTGCCAGATCTATTTCTGGCAATCCAAAAAATAGTTTAAGGAGCCACTGGATCCTCATCAAGTTTGTGATCCTCCCAGAGTTGAAAAGATTGAGTGGGCTGCATCCTGTGGTTATGGACTTTCCTATAGGAGTGGCCTAAGTGGTACAGCCCATGATGTGAGAGGAGATTCTAGTAGGGGACAGTGTAGACAGTAGAAGTCATCTTCTCTCCCATTGTACAGAGGATTGCTGATGGTGTCACCCAGGTTGTCCCAGTGGTAGTATACTTGCAGCCCATTTAAATTTTATGTTGCTATAGTGTAGCAGTCAAAAGAAGCAAGCTTTCATACTCTAAGGTTTATCTTCAAGGGAAGAGAGTTCCTAGTCAAAGTTCTAGTGAGAATTAGATTTTGTACAGTGAACAAGGAGTTGGTAGTAAAAAACTGCACTGCTAAAGAGGGGAAAGGAGAGAGTTATGTATCTGGTGCCCAGTCAGAAAAATTAGAGGATTAAAAGTGCAAGAAGCAGAGATCAAACTTTGGAAATAAGATACAATAGTATGCCCTGAAGGAAAGTGAGCCCATCATCTACCTTATTTTCAAAGCTTGCACAAGAATTATCAACATTATACATCAGTATAGTTTTAACACAAATCAAACACCAAGTAAAACCTATCTTCTCAAGGGGTATTTTTCGCAACCTGGTGCAATCAATGGTGCTAAGTCATCTAGACTACTGCAATACACTTTTTGGTGGCTGTAAGGAACAAATCATCAAGAAACTTCAAACAGCCAAAACACTGCAGCCAGACTTATATTTGGAAAAACAAAATACGAAAGTGCCAAACCCCTAAGAGAAAAGTTACACTGGCTTCCACTTAAAGAACGTATTACGTTCAAGGTCTGTACTCTGGTTCATAAAATCATTAACGGAGATGCCCCAGCTTACATGTTAGACCTTATTGACTTATCACCCAGGAATGCTAAAAGATCAGCATGCACATTCCTGAATCTTCACTTCCCCAGCTGTAAAGGACTAAAATACAGATTAACACGTGTCCAGCTTTTCCTACTTGCGCATGCAGATGTGGAATGCATTGCCATTTGACGTGAAAACAGTTTACGACCTAATCAACTTTTGTAAATCACTGAAGACTTATCTCTTCAACAAGGCATACCACAATGATCCATAATAGGAACTATAACGCATTACTATTTACCTGATATTTTGAATGTTTTCTTCCTATACCTGATTGCTTAATTTTATTATGTTATCCATGTTCTTTGTAATATCAATTATATCTTTTACTCTGAATTGGCGAATGTCATGACGGAACATTGTAAGCCTTTGAGCCTGCAAATAGGTGGGAAAATGTGGGATACAAATGCAACAAATAAATAAATAAATAAATTCTGCATTTAGGACATGTTACCACATTATCAGTGCCTGGTAAATAAGTCCCTAATAACCTTGTGTACTAACATGTGGAGTGCATTTTAGGGGCAATTCCATAACATAGGGGCAAATATTTATGTGCCTATTACATGTGTAAATTTAGAATCGCAATATTTATGCATGTATGCCCACACACATGCATGTAATTGCCAAATTTTGCTTAGTTGCTATTCTGTAAATATGTGCAGAACAGACCTAATGTGCTTTGCAAAGGCAGAGTGGAGCCTAGATGGGACTCTTGCTGACATGCAGAACTTATAGAATACTGGCCTTAATGCTCAAAGCTTACCTTGCTTGCCGCATTTGATTTAAACTGGTTGTAGCCAGTCTAGCTTGTACATTATTCAGTATCTAATGCACAAAGGGTTTCTGTGTCGCTTTTACTGTTCACGGTAACAGCTACCGATAATCCTATGCAAATTTATTACAATGAGCCATTAGTATTAAAATGAGCATTCTGTGCGAGGCACAGATGGACGTGCAGTGCACAGAAAGGAGTGTCTACCTTTAACATTCAAAATTTTTCGGTAGGTCTGGAACTGTCATTGCATGAGGGTGACTTTTCGGTGGAGCATTCTGCTTGCATTTTTTAATAGTATCTGCACATGTGTGTGAATTGTACCATGTGTGTGAATTATACTATGTGCGTGTATTATATGTGTGTGTGTCCTGCATGTAACAATAGTATTAAAAAGTTGTCATGGAACAAAAAATAGGAAACTCCATGTAATGTCACTGGACATACGCCTACGATGTGGTTTTCACATTTTTTTCTGGGCATGCGTAGAACACTGATGCTTACCGAGAGACTGTTCTGCGCATGTGCTAGCTGCTTTCCCTACTGAGCCACTTGCAGGTTTGATCATTGATGATATGTTGAAACCCTCTGCTCAATGTGCAGTGGCGGCTAAGAAAGTGAATATAATGTTAGGAATTATTAGGAAAGGAATGGAAAACAAAACTGAGAATGTTATAATATCTTTGTATTGCTCCATGGTGTGACCGCATGTTGAATATTGTGTGCAGTAATGGCCACCGCATCTCAAAAAAGATGTGGTGGAATTAGAAAACGTACAGAGAAGGGCGATGAAAATGGTAAAGGGGATGGGACGACTTCCCTATGAGGAAAGGCTAAAGCGGCTGGGGTTCTTCAGCTTGGAGAAGAGATAGCTGAGAGGAGATATGATAGAGGTTTATAGAATACTGAGTGAAGTGGAACAGGTAGATATGAATCACTTGTTTACTCTTTCCAAAAATACTAGGACTAGGGTGCATGCAAAGAAACTACTGAATAGTAAATTTAAAATGAATCAGAAAAATATTTTTTCACTTAATGAGTAATTAAACTCTGGAATTTGTTGCCAGAGAATGTGGTAAAAGCAGTTAGCTTAGCAGGGATTAAAAAAGGTTTGGATAATTTCCTAAAAGAAAAGTTCATAGGCCATTATCAAGATGGACTTGAGAAAATCCACAGCATATTCTAGGATAAGCAGCATAAAATCTGTTTTGCTGTTCTGGGATCTTGCCAGGTACTTGTGACTTGGATTGGCCACTGTTGGAGACAGGATACTGGGCTTGATGGACCTTCTTTCTGTCCCAGTATTGTAATGCTTATGTTCTTATATTAAGTACATAAGTATTGCCATACTGGGATAGACTGAAGGTCCATCAAGCCCAGCATCCTGTTTCTAAAAGTGGCCAATCCAGGTTACAAGTACCTGGCAAGATTTCAAATACATTTTATGCTGCTTATCCTTGAAATAAGCAGTGGATTTTCCCCAAGTCAATGTTAATAATGGCTTATGGACTTTTCTTTTAGAAAGCTATCCAAACCTGTTCTTAATTTCCACACATCTCATTTGCATGCAGTTTCTTTTGAGCATCGATTACTGTTTCAAAATCAATAAATTCAGCAGTGGATATAAATCCACACAGTATTTAACAGTGACTTTTGAGCTTTGGGGCCATTGTAAGTTATGCATATATCTCTAAAATTTAAGTGCAAACACTTACAGCAGCTCTATGGCTAATGTAATTACTACATGTGTATGCGATCTGTCATGCTGGTATTCTGTTAAGGAACATAGGTGCCTATATACCTGTATAGAATAAGCTCTTACCAGGAGCCCTGTTATAAAAGTTCCCCCCTTTTTTTGCTGTTTTTCATCTGAAGTACGCTTTCTTGAATCCACTTCACAAAAATACACTTTGCAGTAACAAACATTCATGCAAAGGATGTTTTGCAGAAAAAGTTTTAAATTTGGCTGAGATGCTGTGATGTAACTGTTTGCAAAGCAGCACTTAATGCCAACATTAGAAAAAACGTGCATGTGAGAGAGGCTTTTTGGGCCTGTTTTCAAAAGAAATATCATTATATTTCTGGAGATGTAATTATTTTTCTTCATGTTACCAAAAGAACCCCCATTTCATGTGGCAGTGACATGATTTAAAGGGCTCTCATTGCTTGTTGCAGGGTCCCTAGATTTCTCTCAGAGGGCATCCAATGCCTGGTGGGCTAATAGTCCTTAAGCAACCCTTGACTTGGGGTATAAATAAATAAGTAATAAAAAAGGAATGACCTCATTGATTCCTGACTGGGGGAATCATTTTTAAATGACCCTTCTGTTGGAGATCTGCCCCTTAAAACTATGAAAAGTAATGACCACTTTTCCTCCTTTGGGAGACACTGACTCACCAAAGAGGTCCGAGAAATGTAGTAGGCAGGAGCAATCCATGCTATCTCCTGTCCCAGGAGCCTTGACCCCCTAGTGGTAGTCTTCTAATACTACCAGTGGTGGGTGAAGCTGCTAAAAAGAGAACATGCTCTAATTTTGAAGCCTTAGTAGTAGAATATAAGAGTACCCTTGGGATTAGGTAGCACTTCTTTAATATCAGCAAACATCATGGAAAGAGCAAATGGGAATTACTCCTGCCTCCCCAGACCTCTTGAGATGGTGGATGGGCCCAGCCCTACCTTTTTTATTGTTTCAAGGGGTAGGACTTCACTGGGAGGAGGGGGAGGAGAGAGATTAATTTTTATATTTATACTCCAGGTTGGGGCTGGGCAGGGTCTCTAGATTACTAGGATCTTGAGGATCCCTTCAGAGAGGAGTTTGGGTGAGACACTTTTTTTTTCCCATTTATGCCCCAAGTTAAAGGTGAGAAGATTACAGGAGGCCATTAACCCACTATGGATCAGAGGCACCCCAAGGATGCAAAAGGCTTCAGATTAAGGCCATATAGGCCATTTAAAACCTTGTGCTGTCATTCAAAGAAGCTAATTTTACAGTCTATGCATATGTATATGTGCTACAACCATGCTGTACTCAAGCTCTGCCAATGTGAATGCCCACTTGCAAACTATGCACCATCACAGCTTTACACATATGCACAAAATACTGTGGAGCCAGAAAATGGTCATTTATATGCATGTGTGTGTAAATGACTAGAATACTTGGATTTCTCTGAGACAAGAAGGTATAATACTCTCACATGTGGGCGAATCATCCACGGAACCAGATGAACCGGGCTCCGTGCATGATGTCACCCACATGTGAGAATAAATGCCTGTTTTCCTCGGAGAACACCTGCTACAGGTAAGTAACTTAGATTTATGTGCATTCTTGCTGCCCAACACTAGACAAGTTCCTTATAGAATTCACCCACACGTACTTAACACACTTTTGCAAAATGCTCCCTTTGTTTCTTATCTTTTAACTAGTCAACCCCAATCTGTCATAGAACACTGCTTCCGATCTCATGACTTTTTCATTCCTTAAGAAGCCTCTCATGTGGGACATTATTGCAGTGCCTCAAGAGGTGAAACCAGTAGAGTGCCCCCAGTTCAATCTTTCCACGTATACATTTAATCAACATCCACCCAACTGCCTGATCTAGGATCTCTGATTCAATATCCCCTCCACCCCCCCCCCCCCCCCCCGCACACACATTCGAGACTGGTCTATAATTTGTGAGAGCAAGAAAATCAAATGCAGTTTTTTAAAGAAGAACCCCTGACTGGCAACCACTTTGATCTCATCTCCCTCCACAAAGGCCTCTCACAGGAAAAACTCCCCCCAAATCAAGCAACCTCATTATCTCAACTGTACCCCCACCCCTGACCCCCTGAAACTTACCTGGTGGTCTCCCTGGCAGTCTAGTGATCTGGGATGGGGGTAGTCCCCCTCCATTCCCATCCTGGCATTGCCCTGGGTTCAAAATGGTGGATCTTAATCTAGCAGTATTTTCATTTCCCTACGTTTGGTGAATAAACCCTAAGTGATTCCAGCACAGATTGTGTCTATCCAAATAATGCTCACAAATTTGTGGACATTAATATTTACTGTGCTATTGGTTATAGTCATAACAAAATTAATTGAATGTCATTTATTCAGTGTAGCAAATACCTGAAATGCAATATAGAATTACATTATAGTATTTTGCCTTCTTAACTATGTTATTTAATTGTAATGGTTTTAGATAATATATGAATGAGCTCATCTACTGCATGCAATAAGCATGAGATGTTTTGACACCATGGTGTCAATCTTTGTTAATAGCTTAATAAGTTTCAGATAATATCCATTGTTCTAAATGCAGAGTTTGTCAGATGTTCTTCAAAATGGCAAATATTGTTGTTCTAAGAACAGAACAATGGTGAAAGGATTCTTCAGAACACATTGCCATTGTCTAGTTTCAACATTTAGAATTCATGGATAGGTGTAATCTATTGACTGCTTAGATTTGAATCTTCATGACAGTTTTATCTATCATCTATGTACATTTTGATAAATATAAGGTAGCTCACACTGACCTGGATATCCAAATATTTGTTTCTAGGCATTGAGTCCTTTAGTTAGGAGTGGAGGACTAGCCTAACAGTTAATGCAGAAGGCTACGATCCTGGGGAAATGGGTTCAAACCCACTGCAGCTCCTTGTGACCCTAGGCAAGTCTAAAATTCCATTGCCCCAGGTATAAGAAACTTAGATGGTGAACCCACTAGGGACAGATAAAGTACCTGCATATAGGGCTAGATTCTTTATATATGGCTCCTGAAAACTCCACGCAGAAAAAAAATATGCCTAGGCGTATTCTGTAAAGTACGCCTAAATTTTATAGAATAAGCTTACATTTTCGTGCAGTATATAGAATTTGCCGAGTGGCTCTCTACGCAACCAAATTTGATTATGTCCATTTAGGCCATGGTTTACTTGGTGTAAATCCTGACGCCTAAATTAGACACAGATCAGGTGTATTCTATAATAATGTGCATGGATTTTAGAAACACCCACGCCCTGCCCATGGCCATGCCTCTTTTCAACTATGTGATACTTCATATGGTATGATGTGATACTTCATATGGATACCTGATCTTGATTTGTCCTTGCCATTTTCAGGGCATAGACCATAGAAGTCTGCCCGGCACAATCCTTGTTCTAAAACTTCAAAAGTTGTCACCGAAACTCCTGAAAAGCTCCACTCTAACCCACCCAAATCTATTCATCCACGATCAGGGAACAGACCATAGAAGTTTGCCCAGTTCTGGCCTTGTTCTCCAACTTCTGAAGCTGAATCTGTCCAGCCACGATCAGGGCACAGACCACAGAAGTCTGCCCAGCACAATTTAGGTGCACGGATAGATCCAAGATGGTGGCTGGAGCAGACGTGGCTTTACTGAGCTCCTGAACACCAATGAGTGAATCTTGGTCGGGAATTTTCCCTGTGTTTGAAATGGGGAAAATGAAGGGGAAACCCAAGTTACTAACCTTCTCAAGTCCTGTGGCAGCCCCAACCACCCGTCAGACCACCCTGGAGTTTTGGAGTTCAGATGCTAGGAGAGCCGGCGCTCGCTTCAACAGAATGCGCAACTTCGGAAGCGGACCATAGCATTGAGGGAGTTTCACTTAGCCCTCCCTCTTGCACAGCTCCTCCAATACCAGGCAGCAGGTACGCGCTGACGGGATCACAATGTGTTGAAGCTCCCGAGGAGGGACAGGTTTCCCTTGTTGAGAGAGGAGGACCCGTGGCTGTGTCAACTCCGGGAAGAGAACCTTCAGAGGAGAGTCAGACTTCTCAGCTTTCCTCCCCTCCTACCTGGGGCTCTGCTTCCAGAAGTAATGGAGACTTGGTGAGACCTGCTGTGGTAACATAGGAACTGTTATGGGATGTGATTCAGGGTTTGAATTCCTCCCTTCTTCAGATATCTAATTCTTTTAAAGGAGAGATTGTGGATTTGAAACAATCATTTCAAACTCTGTCTGACAACTTTGAAAACCAGTTGCATAGAACTGAATCAATAGAAGGGGAGGTAGTCCGTTTACAAAGTTTTGCCTCAATGGCTGTCAAGGATAGAGATGGAAAATCAAGGAAGGAAAAATAATTTGAGGTTTTAAAATTTTCCTAAGTCACCACTCATCCCAGCCCTTGATATGCTAAGAAAATATTTTATTGAAATATTGTGAATACCGACTGAGGGCTATCCACCCATAGTCAGAACCCAATACATTATGAGAACCTCTAGATCTACTGTACGACCTCAATCTGATTTAAATTTGACTGAATGTCTGGAAAGTTCCTTGGAAGTAATAACAGAATGGACAACCCTTCTAGTGACTTTTGCTTTAGAGCCAGACAGAAATAATATTTTCTGAACTTATTTTCACCACATAAATGCAGCTTTTTTGGGTGCAAAAATAAAAATCTTTCTTGACTTAGCAAGGGAAACACAAAAAAGAAGGACAGAATTCTTAGTCTTAAAACCTAGAATTCTCAATTTAGATGGTATGTTTGTGTTGAAATTCCCTTGTAGGTGTTTAGTATCTTTAAATTCAAAGAACTATCTTTTTTTTTTTTGACCCTAAGAAACTGTTGTTATTTGTAAATTCTAAAGAGGGTGTTAGGGACACCTTGGTCGCATCTAGTAATTGATTTCTCTATATATTGGCTGCGAATGTCTCAGCTCTCTACTGCTCTATTGATAATTATAGCTTTTCTGTATTGTTTATATTTCCTGGTATTTGGACCCAAATATGTGGACAAAGTTAAAATAATTTGTTTTTCTCTTAGTAAATTTATTTTTCCTGTTAATCAAGTAAGGATATTGCCTAAACATTTATGTTAATTATATAAATGTAAAATAAAAACATATTGCATCAAGAATTTAGGCGCACTATGTTATAGAATACACTTCGGGCCCTGTTTACTAAACCATGCTGTAGGCACGTAAACCTTTTAGCACGCACTAAAAATTAGCGTGTGCTAACAATAGAGACATGTGCTAATTTTTAGCGCACGCTAAAATGTTTGTGTGCCTACAGCGCGGCTTAGTAAACAGGGCCCTTAGCGAGTTGTGTGTGTAAATCTCAATTAATACCAATTACTGTTGATAATTGGTTGTTAAGATCCGATTAACAGTGCTGATTAGCTAGTTAACCAATTAAGTTATGGGCATTGTTATAGAATACACTTCAATTTCCGTGCGGAAATTGAGGTGCCATATATAAAATCCCAGGGATAATGTGTACAGCACAATAAAGTACCTGCATATAGAGCTAGATTCTATATATAGTTCTGAAAAAAGTGCCATTCCATATGTGTGGTTTATAGAATAGCACTTATGCCCGGAAATTGCGCCTAACTTTAGGCGTGGCCATTTGCACCTATTGAAACATGGTACAAATGTATGCACTTAAATTACACGTGTATCACCGTTATTCTATAACAATGGATGTAAATTTTATGAATGCCCCATTTCGCCCATGTCCCACCCATTTCCACACCCTCTTTTTGAGATCACACATAGATTTTAGGCGAATTTATGTATGTAAATCCCAAATAAATCTAATTAGTGCCAGTAATTACTTGTTAAAAAGATAATTATTGCTGCTAATTAGCCCGTTATTCAATTAAATTGTGCACACAAATTGGGCATGGGCCCAAATTTGCACACACAATTTTTGGTGACTTTTATAGAATTAGGGGAATAATGTGTACAGCATTACATATGTGTAGTAGTGCTATAGAAATGATGAATAGTAGTAGTAGTTATAAGGGCATTTTTGTAAAAATGTTGAAATAGCAACTGAAATAGGCGTTTCTATTAGAGGGATATACTAGTCATGTTTTAGGAAATATTTCACTATTTAGAGATAATTTGTATATTTACTGAGTATAAATCAGCAACCGAAACTAACTTGGGAAAGATGAAATTTTCTCCTACAGGTTTAGAAGGGCCCCTTATGAACAAGTGTTGACAGACATATTCATTTGTTATATTGAAACATGGAAACGTAGAAAATGATGACCGATAAAGGCCACGAAGCCTAGCCAGTCTGTTCATTCATACCAATTACTACACTCTACAATCTCTTTTTGTCCCTTAGACCCCGATGCTCATAAGCAAACATGGGTGCTAGAGGCCATTAACGCTGGACTAGCACCCGCATTAGTGAGCACGGAATGATCAGAGGCTTTAGCGTGGGAAAAACGTAAGCCAAAAATTAGAAGATCAGATGTATGGTCAAACCAAATCTTTAATTAGGGATACATAACCTAAAAATGCCCAACACAGGCCATGTTTCGACCACTCAAGGGCTGCGTCAGGGGCTAAAAACTAACAAATGTATATGAATATAAATAATGTAAACATAGGACAGTAGATTTTTAGTAGGTTTTGGAGGGCTCAGTCTATAATATAAGGGAGCAACAGTGAGATGTGTACCTGAAAGCTCTCATGTGAAGTCCACTGCAGTGCCACTGCAGGATGCCCCATTGCTTTGCTGAGATGTTTGTGTGATCAGTCTACTAAGAATGCTGGCTCCTCCTACATCTCAATAGCTTGATTTTGTCCGTTTTTCATTTAGGTGTTTTCTTTTTTTAATGGACCTAAAAGATAAATTCACAGAGCAGAAACATATATAGCAAGTGGCCATTTTGGAAAAAAAAGTGTTTTTGCTGTTTAGAAAATTGCTATATTTGCTATTTGGATTCTGGACGTAACTTTATTGAGTGCTCTTTAGTCATTGTGCTTTGTGAAAGAGTAAACAATCCGTTCGTGTTTACCTGTTCCACTCCATTCAGGATTTATAGACATATTTCCCCTCGGCCATCACTTCTTCAAGTTGAAGACCCTAATCTCTTTAGCCTTTCCTTATATGACAGCTACCCCATCCTATTAATCATTGGTCATCCTTCTCTGTACAGTTCCACTATATTGTTATAGAGATGTGTTGATAATATTCTGTTTGTTTTTTGACTACCGCTGCACACTGAGCAGATTTCAATGTCCACAGTAACATCTAAATCATTTTCCTCAGTGATGAATCCTAATATGAAACCTAGCTTCATGTACAGTAGCTATAATTTGGCTTATTCATCCCAATGTGCATCATTTGGTTAAATTTAAACCAGTCAAAAATAAACCGGATATTCTACTACTTATCATTTCTAAAGCGCTACTAGACGTATGCAGCGCTGTACACTTGAACATGAAGAGACAGTCCCTGCTCGACAGAGCTTACAATCTAATTAGGACAGACAAACCGCAAAACCTAAAAACGACCTATGAACAAGCCAACTTCCGAAGTCTACTGAAGACCCATCTCTTCAACAAGGCATACAACAATGATCAACAAATATGAATTCCTGTACACATAGCCAGAATTGCCCCTACAATATCTGCTTGCCAAACTACTATCTTATTTTTATTATCATGTTACCCAAGTTCTTCCACTAGTATTAAATGTACACTTTCTTTATAATTCTCATATATTTCTTAAATCTCTATTACTATGTTTGCTTGTTAACTAATACCATGTTCTATCATTATCATATTACCCAAAATTCTGCTGCTATTACTAAATGTATACTTTCTCATGTATTCTCATTATTCATGATGTATTGTAAGCCACATTAAGCCCGCAAAGAGGTGGGAAAATGTGGGATACAAATGCAACAAATATAAATAAAGGAATATTAAAGTGAGGATGATAAAATAAGGGTTCTGAACAAGTGAATAAGGGTTAGGAGTTAAAAGCTGCATCAAAAAGGTGGGCTTTTAACTTAGATTTGAAGACGACCAGAGATGGAGTTTGTCATACCGGCTCAGGAAGTCTATTCCAGGCATATGGTGCAGCAAGATAAAAGGAACGGAGTCTGGAGTTAGCAGTGGAGGAGAAGGGTTCAGATAAGAGAGATTTACCCAGTGAACTGAGTTCCTGGGGAGGAATGTAGGGAGAGATGAGAATGGAGAGGTACTGAGGAGCTGCCAGTCACTGGAAATGGCCCGACATTGAATATTCAGGCTTAGCGCCAATCGAGGGAGCAGGCCCAGCTAACTCCTATGGTCTGAATTTCGACCCCATAGATTTACAAAGTTACATATGTTATTATGGGACTCATTTTCAAAACATTGAAGGGTCCTTTTACTCTGGTGCACTGAAAAATGGCTTGCGGCAGTTAGGCACAGATTTTGGGTGCACGCCGATCCATTTTTCAGCGCGCCTGTAAAAAAAGGCATTTTTAAAACTTTTGCTGAAAAATGGACATGCAGCAAAATCAAAATTGCCATGCGTCCATTTTGGGTCTGAGACCGTACCGCCAGCCATTGACCTAGCTGTAAAGACTTGCGCGGTAACTGGGTGGTAATGACCTATGTAAGTCAAATGCCACTTGGCGTATGTACAATACATGCATTCAAAAATAAACATTATTTTTCGGCCGTGCATATCAGACGCTCACCAAAAATGAAATTACTGCAAGAGCCATGCAGTAGCAGGGTGGTAACTCCATTTTGGTACACGCGGCTTAAGAAAAGGGCCCCTTATAAAGTTCCATAGGTTACTATGGAACTTTGTAAGTCTAAGTGGTTTGAAAATATGCCATTATGTAACTTGTAGGTCTATGTGCTTTGAAAATGAGCACCATAGTGTATCTGGATTTTCAGAAGTCCCTCATGAAAGACTCCTGAGAAAATGAAAAGTTCATGGGATAGAAAATAATGTCTTATCATGAACGGTAAATTAGTTAAAAGATGGGAAACAGAGAATAGGGCTAAATGGTAAATTTTCTCAGTGGGGAAAGGTAATAATGGTATGACCATAGGGATCTGTATCAGGACAGAAGCTTTACAGCATGTTTATAAATAATCTGAAAAAGGAAACGAGTGAAGTGATCAGATGTGCAGATGATATGGGGATTGGCATTTTAGAATGGTTGACCAAATCTGAATTTAGACATCTATGCCAAGATAACTGAAATTCTGTATCTTAGAACTGGATCTGCTGATGTAGAGCCTGTTCTAAACTACATGGTGAAATAGACATTTATGTTCCTATGACATGCAGCATGAACATCCATTTTAGAAAAGTAGATGTCTAAAATATCAATGGAACTTAAATATTTCATTGGCAACATACGGACGCCCTTATGAAATGGCAATATACTGTAGGTGTTTATATGCTGGAACATAAACAAATGTCAGCCATTTTTAAAACAGTTTATTTCTCACGAAGCTGTCAAAGAGGCCAGTATCCCTTGCCAGTTTTGTTTTCAGGAGGGACACCAACCACTGGGGGATGAAGTAGGTGACCTCCCCTAATTCCTGCAGTGCAGTGCTGCTCTATAGGAGCACGTTTGTGAAACCTGGACATCTTGGGTAACAGGTCTAACTCCTGATGTCTATCTTTTGAGATATAGATGTTCATTCCCTTTCTAAAATGGGGAATAAATATCTATTTGGGGGCTACCAAGTTCCTCTCAAAACATATTCCCTCATGCCATTTGGATATTCTTCAGCTTTAGATGTCCATATCTCAGTTTTGTAAAAGCAGAACTTAGTTACACATAGAAGTACTGGTTTATGGATATCCAAAACATGCATGATGCTTCTAATATAAGCACCGTGGTTAATCAAAGTTATTAGACTCATAGCAGATTATTTGGAACTGCTGTAAACCTTAGAAGGTTTGGAGACTGGGTTCTAAATGGCAGGTAAAATGTAATCTGGACAAATGCAAACTGGTGTGCATAGTAAAAAATAATCCAAATTATAGGTACATGATGTTAGGTTCTATGTAGGGATCATCACTTAGAAAAAGAATCTTGGCGTCATTCTCGACAACACATTGATATGTTTGGCTCAGTGTGCTATGGTGGTCAAGAAAAGCAAATAGAATGCTTGAGTACTATGTGTAATTCTCAAAAAAGACATAGCAGAACTAAAAAAAAAAAGTGTTCAGAGAAGGGTGGCAAAAATGGTAAGGGGCAAAATTAAAGAGAAGAGAAGGCTGAGAGGAGATATGATAGAGGTCTATAAAACCATGAGTGTGGTGGAATTGGTAAATAGTGAATTGTTGTTTACCTTTCAAATACCACTAAAGCTAGGGTCACTCCATGAAAATAATAAGTAGCACCTTAAAAACAAATCAGAAGTGGGTTGTTTTTTTTCGTTCAATGCATAATTAAGTTGTGGAATTTGTTGCCAGAAGATGTGTTGAGAGCAATTAACATAGCTGAGTGTAAAGGTGGTTTAGACAAATTGCTGGGAGAAAGGTCCATATACCATTAATAGTAAGGCAGACCAGGGAAAACCACTTCTTATCCCTGAATGTTCTCAATAGGAATGGATCCACTGTTTGAGATCTCACTGGGTAATTTTGCTCTGGATTGACCACTGTCATGGACAGATGCTGGGCATGATGGACCTGTGATCTGGCCCAGAATAGCATCTCTAACATTCTTCTATAATGTCTTTATTATATCATGTTATAACATGGAATGCAGACTCTCGGAGTGCTTCAAATAGGTTTTGTGGCCAGTATTTTCATAATGAACATTCCTGTAAGATATTTGTATAATTTGATCCAGTCACCAAGTTAATATCCATAATCTGATTATTCTGTAAACCTGATGCATTTGTGGCACTCATGGACTGGAATTTACCATGCCTTCACTATCACATTTTTCTCTTATTGCCTATACCAGCCAATTACCAGAGAGGGAAAATCAGGCACTGAAGTTTTTGCTGCTAAATTGCCTTCATAAAAGCCTGATTCATCAATAGGGTGATGAGTTACGTTGTTATTTTAATTTGAAGAGTCTCCAACATTGGAGTCCATATTCAACAATATATATGCAACTAACTTTGGAGGTAACCACATAAATCTTCTTTTTAAAATTCAGAGACAGTCGGTGTCAGTGCATAACTTTTGGACAGACATCTTTGATGTCCAGCCAAAAGTTATGCATTAAGGAGAAGGTTAGTTGGAAGGCATTCCAACATTCAGGGACAAAAGTTATTTGGATAGCACCAATGTTCATTTAGTAGGACTTCACAAAATCAGATGTCCTAATTTAAATAGATAACCCATCCATTTAAGTTAAGACCCTATGAGGGGCATAATCAAACGCGAACGCCTATGTGTAAGAACGTCCATCTCTGAGAACGGGTCTGTGAAGGGGCCGAACTGTATTTTCGAAAAAAATGGACGTCCATCTTTTTTTTCGAAAATATATTGGATTAGAGCGTTTTTTGAGCTAGGCGTTTTTGTTTTTTAGCGATAATCGAAACCGAAGCGTCCCAGCTCAAAAACGACCAAATCCAAGGCATTTGGTCATGGGAGGGGCCAGCATTCATAGTGCACTGCTCCCCCTGAGATGCCTCTATGCCAGCCTCAAAAATCATACCTAGCTCCATGACAGCAGTATGCAGGTTCCCAGAGCAATTTTAGTTTAGTTGGTGCTGCGCGGGACCCATGCAGAGAGGAAAAATCGGAAGAAAAAAAAAAAACAAGCAAGCAAGTGCAGTCAGGGACGTCCAAATTAAAAAATAGTAAAAGGGGGAACTGAACCAGCAACCTTCTGATTACAAGCTCAGTGCTCTAGCCAGTGCACCACTGCTTAGACATCCTTCCCTTCCCATTAAGTCCCTCCAAGTTTCTGTCAGCCAATCACAGCTCATTTAGCTGACATCGGTGTCAGCTAAACAGCTGTGATTGGCTGACAGAAACTTGGAGGGACTTAATGGAAAGGGAAGGATGTCTAAGCAACTGAATAATGTGGTGCACTGGCTAGAGCACTGCACTTGTAATCAGAAGGTTGCTGGTTCGATTCCAGCTTTTACTATCATGGTAATTTAGACGTCCCTGACTGCACTTGCTTGTTTTTTTTTTTCTTCCGATTTTTCCTCTCTGCATGGGTCCCGCGCAGCACCAACTAAACTAAAATTACTTCGGGGACCTGCATACTGCTGTCATGGAGCTGGGGATGACATTTGAGGCTGGCTTACAAGTTGGAAAAAAAGTGTTTAAGGTTTGTTTTTTTTTGGTGGGAGGGGGTTAGTGACCACTGGGGGAGTCAGGGGAGGTCATCCCTGGTTCCCTCCGGTGGTCATCTGGGCACTTTTTTGGGACCTGTTCGTGAAGAAAACGGGTCCAACAAAAGTGACCTAAATTCTCTCTAAAAACGCCTTTCTTTTTTCCATTATCGGCCGAGCACGCACATCTCTGCTCAGCCAATAACCACGCCTCAGTCCCGCCTTCACCATGCCTCCGACACGCCCCCATCAACTTTATTCGTTCCCGCAACAGAGTGCAGTTGGAAACGCCCAAAATCGGCTTTCGATTATACCGATTTGGGCACCCGCATGAGAAAGACGTCCATGTCCTGATTTAGGTTGGAATATAGGCGTTTTTCTCTTTCGATTATAAGCAGGTATGGGGCTCATTTCAAAACAGAAAAACTTTCAAAAGCCGGCACAAAGCAGCAGACGGATGGTGGTTTTTTTGCCAAAATGTCTTAATTGCTATTTTTGAAACCCATTTTAAGACTGTTTTCTATGCAATTCGTATGCAGTGCATCTAAATCACAAGACGGCGTGTTGGGGGCGGGATTTGGGCATTCCCAAAACTTGGATGTTTTCCTGCCAAAATGAAATAAAGAAAGATATCCAAGGCTAAAAGTTAGATGTTTGGGTCCAGATCTGTTTCAATCACGACTAAGTCACTGGAGGGATTAGGCATGACTCTCCCTTATACCTCAGTGGTCATTGACCTTCTCCCACAACCCCCCCCCCCCCCCCCAGAGATGCGAAAAAAACCAGTACATACCAGCATCTATAACAGCTTCAGATGTTATGACCAGTATTATTATAGCAGGAAGCAAGACCCTAGAGTAGCTTAGTAGTTGGTGTAGTGCACTATAGAGAAGGGGACCCAGGCCCATATCCCACTCTAACTGCTACACTTGTGGTGGAAAGTGTGAGCCCTCCAAAACCCACCACAAACCTACTGTAATGACATATAGGTGACACCTGAAGGCATAAGGGCTACTGTAATGGTGTACAGTTAGGTACAATAGGTTTTGGAGGGCTTCCCATACAATATGAGAATAACGGTGAGATGTGTACCTGGGACCTTTTATGCAAAATCCACTGCAATACCTCCTAGGGTGCCCCACTGCTCTGATGGGGATGTCTGTGTGGCCAGTCTACTAAGAGTGCTAGCCCCTCATACATTCCAATGGCTTGATTTGTGCATTTTTCACTTGGACCTTATTTTTTTTTTTTGAAAATGATCCAAAAAGATAGATGCAGTGAGCAAAAGAAAAAAAAAAATCTAGCAAATGGCTATTTTCAAAACAAAAAGTTGGACATTTTTCTGGTTTTGACATGTTTGCTACTGGATGTTTGGATGTTTTTCAGCAAAACATCTAAATTGTATTTAGAGATTATATCGAAAATGCTCCTCCAAATTTAGCAGTCCTACATAAATGGATAGGACTGCTGTCTATCCAGAATAAAGATAAGCAGATAGGTTATCCACATATCTGTAAGTGGCAGCCATGTAGCTGAACATTATCTCAATGACATGACCATGCCAACATTGATTACTGTGTATGTGTGAGGGGGTATAAACATGGGTGGAGTGTAGGTAGATCATGGTATGCATGATTTCCATGGACACGCCTATGTAGAATGCTAGAAGTTACAACCAGAAGCGGAGCCAGATTGACAGCGTGGGGGAGGGGGGGAGTGAAAGTGGCGCGAAAGCAGACTTCTGCCGGTGCTGGCACACATTTTCTATGCAACCAATAGGCGCTGGCACCGGCAGAACTCCGTTTGGGGGAGTGGCTGCTCCCCTGGCGCCCCACCTAGCTACGCCACTGGTTAAAACACTTCAGGGCTCATTTAAGTGCCAACAGGATTTGGCCTAGTATCGGGCACCTAAATCATGGAGCCAATTTACAGCATTGCCACCTTAATGTTTTCCCTCTGTTTCTATATCTGGTCTCCCAATTCAGCCTAGCAGTGGCTCTTAGCGAGTTCTAAAAACCACTACGTTTTCCAGAATCCAACTAAATAGCTATTACTAATGAACGATGGTTGAGATTGCCTTCTAGTAGGGGCTGCAAGCATTTCTTTCACAAAATCCCCAATCCCGTCTAACATATGGAGTGAAAGTCTGGCCCTGGAATCAAACCCAGAGAAGAAAGCTATTAGCCATATCACCATCTCCATGGGCAATCATTTTGAGGTCTATGTGTACAAGTACAGAATCTCATGAGGCATGTTTTGCATTAGGAAGTTTCTAACAATTCCTGGTGAATGAAACTGATAAAAACCAGAGCACAATTGTTTGACTAATAAATGAAGTATGAAAAATGAGGACAACTGCTTGAATAAAGATTTTTGAACGAGTTTAGATAGAGAGAGGACTAATGGAACTGGATGAAAATTAGCAGGAAGAGAAAAACCTAGGGTCTGAAATAATATTTATGCTCCTCATGAATTGGCCTCTTTAAAAATAAACTAAGACTGAGTGCCAAAATTTATATCGAACTCTCACTAACTGGTAAAATATTCAGCCAGCGAAGGTTACCATTCTTCTTTGACAATAAAACATACAAAGCAGATCAATAATCAAAAATAGAGAAGTGGTTTATTGAAATGGTTACCTGAATTGGACACTTTTTGCTCACAAGCTGCGTCAGGGTAAAAACTAAAAGGGGACACTGATAAAATTTCCCCTAATAGTTAAAAAAAAAAAAAAAACTATCCAAACAGCATTTCACACTTCTGTTCAAATGGGTTGCATTTCTACTCCTGAAACTCAAAAGAATGAATCACTCATTCTTCTGAGTTTGAGGAGCAGAAAAGCTCTCCGTTTGAAGATAAGTGTGGTTTACTTTGGATAGTTTTTTTTAGGGGAAGTTTTGTCAGTGTCCCCTGTTAGTTTTTACCTCTGACACAGCGTGGTCACATTGGGTAACCATTTCAATAAACCACTTCTCTATTTTTGATTATTGTTCTGCTTTGTATATTTTACTATTTTATCTGTGAGCAGATATTTGCCTGTTTTTGTGTATTTTAGTTTCACCAGGGCTTTTTTGGCCATTACCAGCTTTATCCCCAGATATTGAATATCTAGTCATATGGGGCCAGATAAAACTTATGTGGTTAAGTGCAATATTCAACACTTAACCACATAAAGTGAACAGTATAAAAGGGCCCGTTTACAAAGATGCGGGAGGGCCTATGCGCGTACAGCTTGTGCCAAATTGGCACTACCACCCAGCTAGCGCATGAGCTGGGCGGTAATTCTGAATTTGGTCTGTGCCGAATCCCGTGGTAGAAAATAATTTTCTATTTTCTACCGTGGGCCGCTTACCCAGCAGTAAACAGCAGTTGGCACATGCTGCATACTTACTGCGTGGGTAGTGTGTGAGACTTCACTGCTAGGTCAATGGGTGGTGATAAAGTCTCTGAAAATGGATGTGCGCTGTTTGCCTAATTTCCGGCCCCTTAAAAAAAGGCTCTTTGTCCTAGACGCAGTAAAAAATGGCCCAGCGTGCGTCCAGAAGACGCATTTGCACTACCACAGGGCACTTTTACTGTGGCTTAGTAAAAGGACCCCAAAGATAGGACTGTGTTTTATGCAGTGCTGAATATCACCACTTTAACTGGCTAAGTGCCGACTTTGCCCCTGGATCACCCACAAAATAGTTGGTTTCAGCTTAGGCACTTATCCCCAGATTCTATACATGGTGGCTAAAGTTGCACGTGCAGTTTGGCCATGCAGCCAATACAGTGGGGGAAATAAGTATTTGATCCCTTGCTGATTTTGTAAGTTTGCCCACTGACAAAGACATGAGCAGCCCATAATTGAAGGGTAGGTTATTGGTAACAGTGAGAGATAGCACATCACAAATTAAATCCGGAAAATCACATTGTGGAAAGTATATGAATTTATTTGCATTCTGCAGAGGGAAATAAGTATTTGATCCCCCACCAACCAGTAAGAGATCTGGCCCCTACAGACCAGGTAGATGCTCCAAATCAACTCGTTACCTGCATGACAGACAGCTGTCGGCAATGGTCACCTGTATGAAAGACACCTGTCCACAGACTCAGTGAATCAGTCAGACTCTAACCTCTACAAAATGGCCAAGAGCAAGGAGCTGTCTAAGGATGTCAGGGACAAGATCATACACCTGCACAAGGCTGGAATGGGCTACAAAACCATCAGTAAGACGCTGGGCGAGAAGGAGACAACTGTTGGTGCCATAGTAAGAAAATGGAAGAAGTACAAAATGACTGTCAATCGACAAAGATCTGGGGCTCCACGCAAAATCTCACCTCGTGGGGTATCCTTGATCATGAGGAAGGTTAGAAATCAGCCTACAACTACAAGGGGGAAACTTGTCAATGATCTCAAGGCAGCTGGGACCACTGTCACCACGAAAACCATTGGTAACACATTACGACATAACGGATTGCAATCCTGCAGTGCCCGCAAGGTCCCCCTGCTCCGGAAGGCACATGTGACGGCCCGTCTGAAGTTTGCCAGTGAACACCTGGATGATGCCGAGAGTGATTGGGAGAAGGTGCTGTGGTCAGATGAGACAAAAATTGAGCTCTTTGGCATGAACTCAACTCGCCGTGTTTGGAGGAAGAGAAATGCTGCCTATGACCCAAAGAACACCGTCCCCACTGTCAAGCATGGAGGTGGAAATGTTATGTTTTGGGGGTGTTTCTCTGCTAAGGGCACAGGACTACTTCACCGCATCAATGGGAGAATGGATGGGGCCATGTACCGTACAATTCTGAGTGACAACCTCCTTCCCTCCGCCAGGGCCTTAAAAATGGGTCATGGCTGGGTCTTCCAGCACGACAATGACCCAAAACATACAGCCAAGGCAACAAAGGAGTGGCTCAGGAAGAAGCACATTAGGGTCATGGAGTGGCCTAGCCAGTCACCAGACCTTAATCCCATTGAAAACTTATGGAGGGAGCTGAAGCTGCGAGTTGCCAAGCGACAGCCCAGAACTCTTAATGATTTAGAGATGATCTGCAAAGAGGAGTGGACCAAAATTCCTCCTGACATGTGTGCAAACCTCATCATCAACTACAGAAGACGTCTGACCGCTGTGCTTGCCAACAAGGGTTTTGCCACCAAGTATTAGGTCTTGTTTGCCAGAGGGATTAAATACTTATTTCCCTCTGCAGAATGCAAATAAATTCATATACATTCCACAATGTGATTTTCCGGATTTAATTTGTGATGTGCTATCTCTCACTGTTACCAATAACCTACCCTTCAATTATGGGCTGCTCATGTCTTTGTCAGTGGGCAAACTTACAAAATCAGCAAGGGATCAAATACTTATTTCCCCCACTGTATGTACACACAACTTAATTGTTTAACAAGCCAATCAATGCTGATAATTGACCACTAACACGCAATTATTGGTACTAATTAGAAGTTGTGTTCAACTATCTAAGCACAATCTGTAAAGTGGTGCGTGTAAATTCTAATACATGGATCTCAAGAGGGCGTGACCATGGGAGGGGTATGGGCGTGGTCATGGGAGTTCTTAAAAATTACATGCAATGTTATAGAATATGCCCAATCCATGCCGAACCTAGGTGTGGGCATTTACACCGGGTTTTAGTTGGCATAAATGGTTGAGGGATGGACACTGCGTGTATTCTGTAGACCTAAGTGCATTTTTTCAGTACCAATTTTATAGATGCCATATATCAAATGTGGTCCTAACTGGGCATATTAGGGAAGGGAAATGGGACTTGATATACCGCCTTTCTGAGGTTTTTTTGCAACTACACTCAAAGCGGTTTACATATATTCAGGTACTTATTTTGTACCAGGGGCAATGGAGGGTTAAGTGACTTGCCTAGAGTCACAAGGACCTGCAGTGGGAATCGAACTCAGTGCTGGGCAAGACTTCTACGGTCTGTGCCCTGAGAATGGCAGATACGGGTCAGGGTAGGGTGTAGACGGAAAGTAGCACATATGAGTTTGTCTTGTTGGGCAGACTGGATGGACCGTGCAGGTATTTTTCTGCCATCATCTACTATGTTACTATGTCCTAGGTTTCGCGAATGACCTGCTTTTAACTATTATGCAGCCACAGACCTCCCTCCCGCTGCTCCTCACTATAATGCATGGATATGGACAACTCTCAGACTTTAAACTCAACATGGCCAAATCCCAAGCTCTTCCATCTACTTCAGAGGTTCGCGATACTTGGCAAGGGGAGTTTCCTTTTAGTTTGGTGAAAGGAAGTATAAAGTATTTGGGGGTGCTCATTCCTGCTAATTTAAATGAGCTCTATACTCGCAACATACAGCCCTTGATGTCTTTTACTAGGCATACATTGGGATTATGGCGGGCATACCCTATCTCTCTCCTGGGGCATATTGGCTTGTACAGTATTGTTCTTGCTCTCAAATGGCTGTATATCCTGCAGATGCTTCCATTGTATTTACAAGTGAGGGAGAAACGATTGCTTTACCAAATTCTGCAGAATTACTTTTGACAGGGTAAGCGCGCTCGCTTCACAATCTCGGTATTGCAGAAACCTAGGTCACATGGGGGCTTGGGCCTATTAAATACACAATATCTGAACGTGGCTTGTATTATGAGACATATAAATGACTGGTACAGGGACACATGTGATTTTTCTGTCTCTTTCTTGGAAGCCAATTTGTACTCCAGTGCCCATTTTAGCTAACAAATACACACCATACCAGGCCATAGTCCCTCTTTTCTCCAGCTTAATTTGTTTGTGAGAGTGATGCGGGCTGCATGGCGATGGCTTTGTAGGAGACACCACTTCTCTGTGGCAGTGACTCTATATTTGGCTGTCCAACATAATCCAGATTTCCCTCCAGGTTCAGACTCTGCAGTCTTCGCTCGTTGGCAGACTTTGGGAATCCACTATTTGTTTCAACTGCTTACAGAGAAGAGACAATTGTACTTTTTAATACCCTGTGCACAAAATATTCCTTGCCACAGTCAGATTATTTTGGATATCTACAGCTGCAGCATTACATGAAGGGCTTGCCCTGGATGGAGCTATGTGAGGATGTGCAAGACACATTGAATGAGGCCCTCACACTCAGCTCTCAAAACCAGGTGCCTCTAACCTATCACCATAGGTACCTGAAAGATACCACGTAGGACCTGAACTATGCTAGCCTTTCTCACCAGTGGTCAGCAGACCTCATAGAGCCAATCCCGCAACAGTCTTGCAATCCAGAGCTGGCCAGTTGAAACCCCACTGCTGCTATTTGTGATCCAAAATCCAAATAAATAAAGGGGGTGTTGGAATCATAGCAGGCATGGACATCCTTCTCACAGAAACATCCAGGCATGGACATCCTTTTCACAGAAACATCCACATTTTGGAGGCTTAGCAAAGGACGTCCTCAACTGCTGTTGCGGGGACGGAGGCATAGCAAAGGACGTCCTTCACCTACAGTATACTCTAAAAAAAGACGTTCCTGATGAGCACTTGGACATTTTCACCTGGACTTGTATTTTTCTAAGGTTGTAGACGGTTATTATACACGCAGCTTGTCTGCATGTATGAAGCCATCTTTGGCATGCACAGAGCAGCCATGCATAATGCTTGGCTGCTCTGCACTGGCTTCCCCTCCTTAGGAAGGAAATCATGTGCAAATGAGCTAACAGTGAGCAGCTCATTTGCATGCGATTTCCTTCATGCATATCTGTTCCTTTCCGAATCGCTAAGGGATCGGTAAGGGAAGGGCTTTTTCCGTTCAGTTAGTGCATCAGTTAGTCCACTGCAGTGCCCCCTAGGGTGCCCGGTTGGTGTCCTGGTATGTCAGGGGGACCAATGCACTATGAATGCTGGCTCTTCCCACAACCAAATGAGTTGGATTTGGTCATTTTTGAGATGGGCATCCTCGGTTTCCATTATCGCTGAAAACCGGGGATGAACATCTCTAAGGTCGACCTAAATGTGGAGAATTGGGCATCCTTGACTGTATTATCAAAACGAAAGATGGCCGCCCATCTTGTTTCGATAATATGGGTTTCCCCGCCCCTTCGCCGAGACTTCCTGTGAGGACGTCCTCGGGAAAACTTGGGCACCCCGTTCGATTATGCCCCTCTAAGGCACCCCCAGTGCCCCCTTTTTCTTTCTATTTCTATACAGCAAACCTTAAGAGGGGTTTGGGTCTTGGTGTTGCATTTTTCCTGGTGTTTCAGCAAATATGTCTATCTGCTTTCATACTAGATTAGGAAAGTACTAATATTATTAACTCATTAATTAAATGCACAATAAAAGGGAAATATAGTATGTCATATCCTACCAATTTTACACGCTCTTACATGGTACAATTTGACTGCTAAACTTAGAAACAGGAAAGCTGCTACTAAGCTGGCCATTACACAACATGATAACCTGCAGTTTCATCAACTTCTAGGTGACAGCAATGTTTGACAAAAATTGATACAACTGAGGAGATTCACAACTGGTTAGCTTTGAACAAATTCTAGCATTGGATGTACACTGTCATGTCAGGGCAGAACTGAATCTAAATCCCACTGACATCCTTTAATTTTTATCAACATGTCATTAAAATGTAATTGCAGGGTTAGATTTGAAAAGATGCCCTTTCACCATCACCAGTATTTTGTCTGCCGGCCAATCATCCTTACAAATTGGATCAAAGCCTACAACTATAGGTCACATATATGATGGCTTAGTCATAACTACTTGAGTCCTGTGATGGTCAGTTAAGCAAGAAATGTGAGCTACGCGATTACTTCACTAAAGCTTTTTTCCAGTTTGTGCTTGTGAGAATACAGCTCAGTGAATTGGGCCCTAACTTCCTGTTTTACTGTATAAATAATGTGGTGCTCATTTTGTGTTTGCTTAACTGAAGAATATTACTACTACTACTTAGCATTTCTATAGCGCTACTAGGGTTACGCAGCGCTGTACAAGTTAAAACATGGGGAAGGACCGTCCCCGCTCAAGAGAGCTTACAATCTAAAGGTTATCATAAACTTGTAACGTAGCTGTATCAGCAAATTGGTCTGGTTGAAATATCTGTTTGACAGTGTTTGGCCTGATATTCAGCATAGAAACACAGAAACAGAAAAATGAAGGCAGATAAAGATCATATGGCCTATCCAGTCTGCCCATCCATACAATCTACTATCCCTTCCTTTCCCCTACATATCCTAAGCATATATCCCAAGCTTTCTTGAATTCAGTTACAGTTTTTGTCTCCACCATCTCCACTAGGAGGACAGTCCATGAATTTACCACCCTTTAAGTGATGAAGCGTTGTTTCAGGATACCTCTGAGGCTGTCCCCATTTACCTTCATCCTATGCACCCTCATTCCAGAGCTTCTTTTCAACTGAGAATCACCTCCTGTGCATTTATGCCAGGGAGATATTTAAACATGTCCATCATTTCTCCTTTCTCCTGTCTTTCCTCCAAAGCATACATATTGAGATCTTTAAGTCTGTCCTCATAAGCTTTGACAGACCATTGATTATTTTAGTAGCCACTCTCTGGCCAACTCCATCCTATCTTTTTGAAGGTGCTGTCTCCAGAAATGTACACAGGAATTATACATTGACCACAGGGTGTCAATGCATGACTCCCCTATCTGTGCCTTTACAGATATATATATATATGAGGATAGTACCAGGCCATTTAAATATGGGGTCGATATTCAGCCAGCAGCACTCCAGTTTTGCTGACTGCCATTGATGTTATGCCCAGGAATTCAATGCTGGACCATGTCCGGGCTTCGGCAATGAATTTCCAGGTTTCCGGAGCCGGCTACTCCAAAGCCAGTTAAGTGTGATATTCAGCACTTAACTGGCTATGGGGCACCACATAAAGATAGGACTGACGTTTATGTGGTCTTATTTATGTGGTTATTTTGGCTGGTTAAGTGGTAAATATCAGCACTTAACCAGCCAAATGCTGATTCCGTCCCGGAATGCCCTGAAAATAGCTGTTGCTTTACGTGCTAACCAGTCATTTTCAGGGGCACTAACTGGTTAAGTGCTGCTGAAAATGACGGTTTTGCCCCCAACATGCAATTTAACTAACCAGGAGCCATTTCTGGCTGGTTAAATTGTTTTAAATTTTGAACCCTATACGGCCTGATTACTATCTATGTAAATGGGGGCTAGGTTAATGCAGGGAGTGAGTCTGGGGGCAGAGAGTGGGTGTGTTCTGCATTAATCGGTTAGCACAGCTACATTGCTGCATGCTGATTGGCATGTGGTTAGCGCTTGAGCCCTTATCGCCTACAAAATAAGTGGCAGTAGGAGGCTCATGCGCTAATGGCCATGCATTAATGGGAAAATTAGCGTGTCGCTATTCATACTGAAAATAGAAAAATTGGCCATTTTACCCTTGCGATAAAAGTGGCCTTAGCACATGGGAATGACCTGAAGGCTACTATTTATTGTACTTTTGTAAAAGTGCCTCTTAGCCATTACTTTATTTAGTAAAGCAACTAACTAGGATTTGTCACTGTGACTAGCATGGAAGCCTGATTGAAAGGGGTGAAGAACAAGAGATTTATCCAGGAAATCAGTTAATTGTAGCATGACTACTTTTTGAACCACTTTAGAAATTAATATAGATTAGATACTTGAAGATAATGGGCAACTAACTACCAGTGGATCCAGATTAGGCTTTTAAAGGAGAGAATGGATCCTGGCTTCCAATAGTCAGGAAAAGAGTCTAATGCTAGACTTGCATTAACTATGGAAACAAACCCAGCTAAGATTTCTTTTTCACCAATCGAGACAGCAGAGTTACAAAATGGAATGGAATGAATGCTTACCAGGGAGGTGGGATCAAAAGCATGCCACAGACGTGAGAATATGGGATTAGCTGAGGAGCGGAGAGAGAGTTGTCTGCTATACAAAGCTATTAGGGGGCTGTGGAATCAATGGTTTGTGGAGAATGCGAGCCTGAGAAGACTCACCATTTGCAGCAGTAAAAGTCCAAAGAGGAGATGATCTTTGTAAGAAATTTTCTAGAGAAGAAACTAGAAAAGATGACAGAGGACAATGTTGAGAAGGGATCACTGACAGGAGGGATGTTTGTTTTTTCCCTAATTCAAATAATCACCTAGGACAATTATCAGAAAAATAAATTATATTTGCAGAGTTGTTTCTTTGCATGCCCAGTGGCACTCTTTGCTTGGGATCAAATTGGCAAGAGATTTATTTTTCCTCCAGCTTCTTTCTGCGTGACTAGAATGCTTCTTGAGCAGAGAGAGCTCACTATGAAACCACGGCTGATTCTGTTTTTGAGCTATAATATACTCAGTATGTGGAGCTGGTTTATCAAAAACAGAGCATGAAATGCCATTCCAGAAAAATGGCTGATCTTGTAGGGGGAGATCAGTAAACTTAGGAGTGAAAGAGTGCCATTCTGCAGCTAGCTAATCTTGGTCCAAAAGAGAGAAGCTCGAGGAAGAAATACCAAGATAAAATGTGAAAAGGAAGAAGTGTATGGTCTGAGGGAGCAAGTACTAAATCAAAGGTATGAGAAGGAAATTTCTAAGAGAATAGAAAATTTCCTTATCCACAGATCCAAAGGATGCCTCCAAGAACCAGAGAGAGACGGTTTCAGGGACTGATTTAAATTCCAAAGACCACAGATACAGATAGTGCTTTTTTTTCAAATTTCTATTTATGCAGTTGGCTGCAATAAAATGAAATAATCTACTGTGTATTTTATCCTTAGAGTATCAGCTTTCTTAAAACAACTTGCAGTTGGATAGTCATATTTTAGTGCCTTGACCCTAAAGAAAATCTTCTCTCCAATGAAGAAACCACAGCAGGGACTGAAATAATAGTAGGAGACTCCACAGCAAACCTGTAATATGTTCTAGATCCTCCTCTCTCATGCAGTCCATATTTATCTGAGCCTTTAGAGTGACTTGGATGCTAGTTAAGGTGACCACAATAGTCAATGATTACAATGGCCTTTGTTGGGCTTGTAGCTCTGTTCCAGGTCTCTGTCATATGCTTCTATCTTGTTTTAACCTGAAAAGTTTTGGGGGAAAGGTTTGGGACTGCATAAGCACCATCTTCAAAAGGAAGGAGGACTTTACACATTGCAAACTTATTTGAAGGGTGATGGGGCTTTAGACCTCTCTCATGAAGGAGAACTCACATCTTTTTACAATATTGATCTCTATTGCATGAAAGGTTATCTTAACATATTGGAAAGGTGATATAGGTTTAATATATGGTGGAATATTGGATGCATTATGCAAAAATTTGAAATAGTAGCAGCTGAAAAATTATTGCAGAGTGTAATGTCTGCTCTGATTTGGCAATCCCTCGATCAGCGTATTCTTGATTTAAGATCTATTGGTACTAACTATTGGTGGTTTTACTACAGTTGTTTAAGCTGATTGTACCAGTTTGTTGTTATATTTTTCTAAAACAAAAAAATGTGAAGAACAAAGAGAGAGAGAGAGAGAGAGAGAGAGAGAGAGAGAGAGAGAGAGAGAGAGAGAGAGAGAGAGAAGACTCAGTCCTGGAAAGAAGAGGGCATTCATTTGATTCTACCTATCCCCAATTAAGGGTTAAAATAAAATGAATTATTAAACCAACTGGGTGCTTTCCTCTGACAAGATGATAAATCATCTTGAATTCTGACATAAGCAAAAAAGGGAATTATATTAGAATTTAATACAAATTCTCTATTTTTGCCAAAAGCTTCACAACTACTAAACAGAAATAATCTAAAACTAGGGAAGCCTTACTGAATGACCTCTAAAGAGGCAAAAGTATTTTGTATTTACTTTTCCACCTGCAATACATATTCTTTTTTGGTAGAGAAAGTTGTAACTATTTCAGAGTAAAGGTTTTGGTACCCAGGACTGCATACTGGGCCTCTGAGGATACAATTAGTGAAGGTTGTTTAAGAGGTTGAATGGAGGTCTTATCTTCTGTTAGATGAGATATTGAACAGAAGGACCATGTACCCTTTGGATAGAAAATGTTTATGTGGTACTGTTCATAAGGATAATGATGCTAATTCTGATATTGAGATTCTGGTTCTTAATATTTGTATAATATGTTAAGTACAAAGTTTCACTGTACAGTCCAATTAGGGCACTGAATTCCTGAAAATTAGATGTTATGGGGCTCATTTTCAAAACAAAAAACAGTCCAAAAAAGTGTCATAAGGTGCAGAAAGATGTTTTCTCTCTCCAAAATGTTCATGTCACGATTTTCGACACCCCATTTTGCTCTACAGTTCATCTGAATTTCAAAGGGCCATGTTTTGAGCAGGACCTGGGCAGCCCCAAAAGATAGATGTTTATCTTCAATAATGGAACAAAATGAAAATGTCTAGGGCCAAAATTAAAACTTTTTGGCTAGACCTGTTTCAATGACGACTAAATGACCAAAAGGTGCCCTAAATGACCAAATGATCACTGGAGGGATTAAGACATAACCCTCCTTACTCCCCCAGTGGTCAATAAGCCCTCCCACTCCCCCCAAAATGTGGAAGAAACAGTATATACCAGGCTCTATGACAGCTTCATATGTTACGTCCTATTAGAGCAGGAAGTGTAACATGATGTCAGTTCAATTGTCAGAATTAAATATGCAGCAGAATTATTGAAATGTGTAGCATAATATTGATTATGCTGAATCAGATACAAAAATACACCTTTAAAAATATATTTGAAACTGCAGCAGAAACTGGCTTTGATAGCAGGGCTAGTCAATTACAAACACTTAACAGAGACAAAAGGCACTACTTCAGAAGTTTTCAAACTTCCTCTCCCCCTGCCACTTGAAGGACTGTTTAACAAAAGCTTGACTAAGGTGGGTACCTGAAGGCTCATCAAGATATCCTCACCAGCAGACAGAGAGTCTGGGAAGGTATAACTCCAGCTATTGACTCAGAATGAAAGAATAAACAGGAAGCCATAAACCACTTGCCACAGAGGACTCAGTGCTCCCCCCCTTCAGATAAGACTTCAGCATATGTAAAGACAAAGGGTTGATGGCATGTGACCCCTTGCAAACTACAATACCCAAGATCCTCTGCAAGCTTCAATATCCAGGACTCAGGGAACATTATAAAAAGCCTGGAAACAGCCCAGCTCTTCCTCTTGGGACCTCTCTTTCTTCCTGGGACCTGCAGCCCACCTGCCTCTGTCTCTGCCTCTGCCTCATGGCTTCTCGCTGGACCACAGCATGCTCTACAACAAAGACTGTTCTGTAAGATATAACTTCTGATTTAGAACCCTGCTACTTTACTTAAGCACAGGTTATCTGTAAAGATCTTTTAAAAGCTATCTCTCGTTTGCAATATTATTTATATTAAATAAACCCCTTTGAAGCTAAAAATATAGTCTCTTTGTGTTCTGAATATATGGTATCTTTTAAAGTTATACTGATAGCACATGGTCACTTTTAAAATGTAGTGCCATGCTCTCAGTACATACTTTTAAATCTTGTAGTACAGAATACTGCAATTGTTAATCTTGTTGCTTTAATCGGCAACTGGTGGAGAATATACATATATATTAAAAATTATAAATATTAGCAAGTGCTCTAGAGCTCTTTCCCCCCAAGGTAAATCATTTCTTGTAACAGAAGCAGGTCTCTGGAGTAGCCTAGTGGTCACTGCAGTAGACTGTAGAGAGGGGGATCCAGGCCCACATCCCACTCTAACTGGTAACAGTGGCGTAGCAAGGGGGGGGGGTGGGAGGGGCGGTCCGCCCCGGGTGTCAGCTCAGGGGGGGGGTGCTCCCTGCCAGCTCCCCCCCCCCCTCGGCGAATCTACACCTCCCCCCCGACCAGCTCCCGCACCCTACCTTTAAAAAGAATATCGGGAGGCGCTGCGCCCTGCACATAAAAGAAATGTGGACCGTCAGGTCTTCCCTCGCTGACGCAACTTCCTATTTCCGCAAGGGCGGGACAGACAGCGAGGGAAGACCCGACGGTCCACATGTCTTTTATGTGCAGGGCGCAGCGCCAACCGATATTCTTTTTAAAGGTAGGGTGCGGGAGCTGGTCAGGGGGGGTGTCATCGTGCTGCACCCGGGGGGGGGGGGTGCAATGGCGAACCGCCCCACCCCGGGTGGCAGCCCCCCCCTGCTACACCACTGACTGGTACACTTGTGTTGGAACATGTGAGCCCTCCAAAATACACTAAATACCTACTGTACCTACATATAGGTGACACCTGCAAGCTTGAGAGCTATTGTAGTGGTGTACAATGAGGTACACTAAGTATTTTTCTGCTCCTGGAGGGCTCACCATACAATAAAATGGGGCTATGGTAAGATGTATACCTGGGACCTTTAATATGAAGTTCACTGCAGTGCCCCCTAGGCTGCTCCACTACTCTGCATGGATGTCTGTGTGGCCAGTCCACAAAGAATGATGCCCCCCCCCCCCCAGACATCCCAATGGCTGGTTTGTAGGCGTTTTTCTTTTGGCTGTTTTATTTTCCAAAATGGTCCCATAAGAAAAATGCACTGAGCACAAAATGTCTAGGAAAAAGGTGATTTTTGAAACAAACAAACAAACAAACAAAAAAGACTTTTTCAGGTGCCAAATTTGAGGGGGGTGGTTTGCGCTATATGTTAGAGGGAATTGAGTCAAACAAAATAAATATTCTACATGAAAGATGCATATCAGCATGGAATCCTTATGGATAGAAATTACATATGTGAAGAGCAGGAATATACTCTGGTAGGGCTGTACTACTGTCCACTGGGATAGAAAGAAAAAATAGATGAAAAAATGTTTACAGAAATTAGGAAAGCTGGCAAATTGGACAACACTAAAATATTGGGTGATTTCAATTACCCCAATATTGACTGAATAAAAATGTTACATCAGTGAGCACTAGGGAGGTAAAATTCCTAGATGTAATAAATAACTGCTTTTTGGAGCAACTGATCCAGGAACCGAAAAGAGTGGGAGCTATTTTACATCTAGTCCTTAGTTGAATGCAGGGCATAATATGAGAAGTAATGGTGTTGGATCCACTGGGAACAGTGATCATAACATAATCAAATTTGAGGTGATATCTTGAGTGAAGTCACTAAGGAAATCTACTGTAGCAGCATGTCATTTTTGAAAGGGCAACTACAATAAAATTAGGAAAATGGTTAAAAAGAATCTGAAAGGATTCTCTGCAACGGTTAGGACTTTAGGGGGTTGTTTACTAAAGCTTAGCTCAAGTTTTATTCCTTTAGTAACCTCCTAAATCAGGCATGGACTTTGTTTAAAAATACTATCTTGGAAGCCCAGACCAGATGTATTCCACATATTAAAAAACATGGAAAGGAGAGCATGTGACAGGCAGCATGGTTAAAAAGTGAGAGGCTTTTAGAGTCAAAAGAACATCCTTCAGAGTATGGAAAAAGGATACGAATGAAAAAGATAAGAAGCAACACTGGCAAGTTAGATGCAAAACATTGATAAAGAAGGCTAAAAGAGAATATGAAGAAAAACTTGCCAAAGAGGCAAAAACTCATAGTAACAACTTTTTCAGGTACATCAGCAGCAGAAAGCCTGTGAGGGAATCCATAGGGGAGGACAAGGCCATAGCAGACAGACTGAATGAATTTTTTGCTTCGGTCTTTATGGAAGAAGATTTAAGCGATCTACCTGTGCCAGATATGGTTTTCAAGTGTGACAATGTGGAGGAACTCAAAGAAATCTTGGTGAACCTGGAAGACTTGTTGAACCAAATCAACAACGAGTAGTAAATCACCTGGGCCAGATGCTATACATCCTAGGGTACTGAAAGAACTCAAGCATGAAATTGCTGATCTGCTGTTGGTGATCTGTAACCTGTCATTAAAAATCGTCCATAGTACCTGAAGATTGGAGCATGGCCAGTGTAATGCCAATTTTTAAAAAGTGCTCCAGGGTAATCTAAGAAAATACAGACTGGTAAATCTGACTTCAGTGCTGAACAAAATAGTGGAAACTATTATAAAGAATAAAATCACAGAACACACAGACAAATATGGTTTAATGGGACAGAGCACTCCAATTTTCACCCTCCTTCATTGGGAAAATTGTCATTTAATCCTACCCTCTGTTTTCTGTCCAATAACCAATATCTAATCCACAACAGAACATTGCCTCCTATCCCATGACTTTTTAATTTTTTTTTTAAACATCTGTTTATTTAATGCAGCTTTACAATATACATCAACCATGCAGACTAACATTTCAATCTAGTTATTTGCAGATAGACAACAACTTGAACCCCGCCCCCCTCCCCCCTTCCCCCCTCAGGGCATCTCTTATACATGAAGACCTCCCCATCTGCAGTATCAGCACTGTAAATCTTTAATATATCATCATCATCTTGACAGTCCCTGCCACTCTACATAGGCGGACCATGTTTTACGATATCTCACCATACCCCCGCGCCTCAAAGCAGTGAGTTTGTCCATTATGCAACAGTAGTCCACTTTCGCTAGCACTTGATCCACAGTAGGTATCGTCTGTTGTTTCCAGTGTTTAGCAATCAAAGTCCTGGCAGCAGTAACAATGTAGGCTAACAGTCCTGAGCAAGGAGCTCTGCTCACTCCTAGTGAAGTATTCAGCAGACATAGGCCAGGGTCAAACACTACCTCTGCCCCCAGACCATTGTGCAGTTTATCCTGTAGATCCATCCAGAACTGCTGAATCAATGGGCAGTCCCACCACACATGCCAGAAGGTGCCTGTTGCCCCACAATTTCGCCAACAGGTTGCCGACCCATTTTTAAATATCCGAGCCAGCCGGCTAGGGGTCAGGTACCACTGATACAGCATTTTATGACCGTTTTCCAGCAAGGGAGTAGCCACAGAGAATGTCTATAAGCGTTTAAATATTCTTTTCCAGTCCCCTGTCTCATATGGTCTACCCAACAAAGCCTCCCATTTTTTAATACATTTGGACAAGGGTTGGGTCTTGTGTAACAAGGCTCTATAAATACGTGATATCCCTCCACGCCCTTCTCCTGATCTTATAGCTAGTTCAAGCTCTGTGGGCTCTAGAGACAGGTCCTCCCTCGCTTTTTTCTGAATGAAATCTCTAATTTGCAAATAAAAAAAAACTTATCCCTGTCCCCCAAGCCAAATTCTTCTTTTAGGGTGTTAAAGGAGTGGCACTTCCCATCCTCCCAGACTTGCCCAAGGAGCCGTAGGGAGGACGCCGATCACTGCCCATAAATTCTTTCTGCACGGCCAGGCGGGAAATCGGTTGCATAAATGATAGGGGTGGTTAAATGATAGTTACGCCCTGGAAACCAGGTTGCTCTACACTTTATCCACTCCCCCAATACTACCCTCATCTGACCTTTCAAGTCCGATACCAGGCTTCTCAGTAGCGGTAACGGTAGCCATCCCACCGCCCAAATTGGCACTCCCTTCAAACCCCACTGTGCTGCGTAAGTCCATAGTTTAGTCGGGCCCCTCTGTACATTAGAGAGCATTTGAAATAGGGCAGCCTTATAATATAGGCCAAAGTTAGGTACTCCCATACCCCCGTCCCTCCTAAGTTGAAATAAAATAGAGCGAGCCACTCGTGGGGGTCGTTTACGCCAGATGAAAGCAAACATTTTCTTACTAAGTGTACGAAAGAATGTATGCGGTATGGGGACCAGCACTGCCATAAATAGGTATAATAGTTTAGGCAACAGTGTCATCTTTACCGCAGCAATTCTGCCCATCCATGACATATGTAACCCTCCCCATCTTTCCAATTCCTGAAAAAGCTCTCTCATCTTTGGCAGAAAGTTTTCCCGAAACAGATCCCCTGTGTCTGGTGTCAAATTAACCCCTAGGTATCGGATAGATTTAGCGGACCACTGAAAAGGGAAAGAAGATTGTAGTGAGTCTTGCATCTCAACAGAGCATTGTATGGGCATGATCACAGATTTTTGAATGTTAACCTTTAGGCCTGCTACCTGTCCATAGTTCTGCACTACCTGCATCACCGCCTGCAAGGAGCTCTCAGGATGCGACAACGTGAGTAAGACGTCATCTGCATACAGCATTAGCTTAGTTTCATGTGCCCCTATGCAGACACCCTGTATCGCGGGGTCTGTCCGAATCTGAATTGCTAACGGTTCCATAGCGAGTGCGAACAAAAGGGGAGATAAGGCACAGCCCTGCCTAGTTCCCCTAAGTAATGCAAAGGGGTCAGTGATCGTGCCATTGAGCTGAAGCTGACATAGCGGTTGTTGGTAGAGCGCCGTGACCCAGCATAAATACTGCCCATTAATTCCCACTCTCCGCAGCAATGCGAACAGAAAGGGCCACAGCACTCTATCAAATGCCTTCTCAGCATCCAGTGACACAAAGACTGCTGGACATCCTATCTGTTTGATTCTATCTAAGATATACTGTGCCCGTCTGGTATTGTCAAATGTCTGCCTCATTGCGATAAAACCGGACTGGTCCTCATGGACCAGACGCAGTAACACTTTTTGCAACCGGGTAGCCAGAATTGTGGTTAAGATCTTATAATCAGTCCCTAGCAGAGATATGGGCCGATATGAGCCACAGCTCTGCGGGTCCTTATGTGGTTTGAGTATTAAGACTACCTCTGCTAGTCGCCAGGAGCGTGGAATCCCCGAAGCGGTCCGAATGTCATTAAACACCCGGACCAAAATAGGGGCCAAAATGGAATTAAAACATTTATAGTCCGTCCCCGGAGGCCATTGATGAGTACTTGGCAGAGAGTGATCTCTCACCTCTGACATTACAACAAAGAACAGAGCTGGAAAAGCCAGTCACGCCATTGGAGATACAAAAAGCTATTCAGCATTTGCCGTCCAGCAAATCTCCGGGGTTGGACGGCTTCCCTAATGAATTTTATAAGAAATTTGCTTTGGAATTGGCGCCCCTGTTGGCAGACCTGTTTAACCAGATTGGAGGGGGTGAGGTTTTGCCCCCTACCATGCTGGAAGCGTGGATTGCCATCTTACCCAAGCCGGATAAGGATCACACGGAGTGTGGCTCTTATCGCCCAATATCAGTTCTGAATGCGGACGTAAAAATATTAGCTAAAGTGTTGTCTAACCGATTGGCTCCGTTGCTTCCGGCGATTATCCATCCTGATCAAGTAGGCTTTGTGCCATATAGGAAGGCTATGGATAATACCCGAAGGGTAGTTGATCTAATGCACCTGGCTGGGAGGGTGAAGAGGCCAATGTGTTTCCTTAGTTTAGACGCTGAAAAGGCCTTCGATAGGGTCCAATGGCCATATATGTATAAAGTGTTGGAGGCATTTGGGATAGGCCCCCAGTTTCGCAACTGGATCCACTCTTTTTATGACTCACCCAAAGCATGCGTGCGAGTTAATGGGGCAAATTCAGCTATGTTTACCTTGTACAGAGGAACTCGTCAGGGTTGCCCATTGTCTCCCTTGCTATTCGCCATGGCGATGGAGCCTTTCGCTTCCACAATACGTGCGGATCCAAATATTACTGGGGTTACAGTGGCGGGCAGAGAGCACAAAATGGCACTTTTTGCAGATGATGTGCTTCTGTTCGTTACTCGACCCCAGGTTACATTCCCTAATTTGTTAGAGGCGATTGATCAGTACTCGGCAGTGTCTGGCTTCAAAGTGAATATGACAAAGTCAGAGGCCCTGAATATATCTCTCCCTGATGAGTTAATGCAGTCATTAAAATCCTCATTTGCCTTCAGATGGGCACCTAAGCAGATTAGGTACCTGGGTGTAAACTTGACAGCAAAGTTGGGTGGCCTCTTTACGGCAAATTACAAGGGTTTAGCACAGGTTATTACGGCTGACCTTGAAGGGTGGGGTGACCTGGGACTATCATGGTTCGGCAGAATAACTGTTGTCAAAATGAACGTATTGCCCCGGCTGCTCTACTTATTCCAGGCCCTCCCAATTAAGATGCCTAAAAAATATCTCTCAGCTTTACAGGATCGTATCGTAAGATTTATTTGGGCGGGGAAAAGACCGCGCTTGTCGCGGGCGTACTTGTACCAGGCTAGGAGAAGGGGAGGTTTGGGGGTCCCTAACTTGAGTTGGTACTATAGAGCAGCTCAAGCACGCGCAGCCATTGAATGGTTTCAGGACTATCCAGATAGACAATGGGTGCACTTGGAGCAATACTCTATAGGTCAGAGACCTTTGGGGGCAGTGATGTGGCTCCCCAATCAGTTTCGGGCGCTTGGGGAAGAGTTATGTCCCTCTATCCAGGTTACCTTGCATTACTGGGATAGCCTGTTTCCCAAAAGGAAGTGTGCATTGTCCCGCTTATCTCCTATAGCTTTCAACCCACTATTTTACCCTGGGACAGAGAAGGGGGTATTTACGCGGTGGCACCAAGAAGGATTAAAAATGTGGGGTCAATTGTTTGAAGGTGATCAGTTACTACCGTTCAGTGCTGTGGTGGGGACTTTTCCAAATCTGAAGGGTGACGATTTTGCTTATCGCCAATTGTCACACTTCCTCAAAACACGAGCTGTTAGAGAGGTGGTAAGTAGGAACAAAACCACCTTGGAGGAAATTTGTGAGGGATCCACCATGACTAGTGGACTAATATCACGCTTATATAGCACCATTAATCTGAAGGAGTCTAATTACACTCTTCATAGGAAGAGTTGGCAGAAGGAGTTGGGCATATCTTTGGAGGAGGGGGAATGGGAGAGGTTGGAGAGAGCTACGGCGAGGGTGTCTTCACATGTTCCATTTAGGGAGAATGCGGTGAAGGTGATGTTCCGGTGGTACTTGACGCCGGAGCGCATCCAGCGCATTTACCCCGCATCAACGGGTTTGTGTTGGAGGGGTTGTGGGGTTAAGGGCACGATGGGTCACATCTGGTGGACCTGTAGGAAAGTACAGGCCTATTGGAAATCAGTGCACAGCAGGCTGCAGTACTGGCTGGGATGCGTGGTCCCGTGGAATCCAACTACTTTTCTTTTCTCTGCAAAGGTGGCGGGTCTCCCGCAGGCTCGCCAGACTTTGCTGAGGCATGCTATAAGTGCGGCTAGAGTGATTGTGGCAACTTTTTGGAAGAAGCCCTTGACTCCTCCAATAGCGAGATGGCTTAGTAAACTGAGGTATGTTTGCGAAATGGAAAGGCTCCTGGCGGAAAGGCGTAATCAGCAGCAAAGGTGGCACTCAATATGGGACCCTTTCACCAGCACGACCATGAGTCAGTGAGGCATATGGGAGACCAAGCATTGTTAGAGGAGGCGAGGACCTAACCGGGAGGGAGGGGGGAATGGCGTAGGGAAGGGGGGGGGACTTGGTTAAGTATATAAAAAATGTTCTACAAATTTTGGAGTGTGTGTTTTTGCCTACAAATGAAAGGTTGAACAACAATGACAAGACTGTTGCTGTTAGGTCTTTAATAATTGCGTTGATTGTGGATTGATTTAATGTGGCTTGGTGTTATCTTCTTTTTCCTCTTGTTGTATGTTTACCTTGTCAATAAAGACTTCATGCAAATAAAAAAAAAAAAAAACATTTATAGAATCTATTGCTGTATCCGTCTGCACCCGGAGCCTTTCCAGTAGGCAAGCCCCTGATGGCCGCAGTCACTTCCTCCAGATCTATCGGTGCCGATAGCATCTCTTGTTCCGCCCCCCTCAGACAAGGCATTTCTACATCATTCAAATAAGTCTGAATAGCGTCCTCATTCACCCTCTCTTCTGGCTGATAAATTTTCTGGTAGTATGCGGTAAAGATTCTCCTAATGTCTGCTATTTGATCCCACACCTGCTCATCATCTGATCTCACTCTACTAATCATATTTCAATTCTTAAACTGCTTTAATTTATAAGCTAGTATTTTACCTGCCTTATTACTAAACTCATAATATTCCTGTTGTGTCCGCTGCATCTGCTCCTTAATAATCTGAAGTTCCAGATCTAAAAGCTGTACTCTAGCTTTATGTAGTTCCTCGTGCTGACTGGACGTAGCCTGATTTTGTTTAGCTAGTGGCTCTAAATGTTGTAAAGTGTGTCTCAAAGTTCTTTCTTTTTCCCTATGATCCTTCTGCAAGTGGGATTGCAATGAGATCATGGACCCCCTAATCACCACCTTCGAGCTCTCCCATAGAATCTCTGATGATGTTCCCGGGATATCATTAAATTGTAAGAATTCCCTAAGTTCTCCTGTGATGCGCTGAACATTTTTAGGGTCATCCAGCACTCCATCAGGGAACTGCCATCTCTTATGCCTGTCATTCACTGGGAAGCCCCGAAGTGTTAGAGAGAGGGGAGCATGGTCTGACCAGATCCGTGTGTGGATCTCTGCAGATTCTGCCTGTAGGGCCACTCCCGCGCTTCCCATCCACATATCTATTCTCGAGTAGGTGTCATGTGGAGCAGAATAACAGGTATAATCCCTTTCCCTACCATGTAGTAGTCTCCATATATCTACCATGCCCCATTGATTCAAAAATTGGATCAGCCTGTCACGATCTGGTTGAGCATAGCTAGCTATCCCTTTTGAGTTGTCTAACCCCGGGTCCATCGTCAAATTAAAGTCCCCTCCAATCAAGATTTCCCCCTGCACGTATCGTGAAAGCTGGGTACTTAGAGATTCATAAAATTCACCCTGTGAGTGATTGGGGGCATAAATATTTAGTAAAGTATAAGTGTGCTCCCCCAAAGTCAATACCACCTGCACAAACCTCCCCCCGGGATCCTTCTTCACAGCCTGTATCTCCCAGTTACGTCCTTGCTTCAAGAATATTCCTACTCCCGCTGTTTTTACAGGTTGCCTATTAGAGGCCAAAAACTGGTATGGGTACTTGGCATGTTGTACTAAGTGTTCATGTCGAAGCAGCAGATGCGTCTCTTGAACAAATAGTACATCCGCATCTACTCTCAATGCCTCCCGAAACAAACCTTTTACACTTTATAGGGGAATTGAGACCACGAGCATTAAACGATAAGCAGGTAAGCTCTGTCATGGTGGCTTAGTATATCTCACCCGAAGATCCAGTTCAGGGGACCCCCCCCCCTGCCTACAGTGCCTGGGTATAATACTGGCAGTGTCCCGTCCAATCTTAAACAATTTATCTAGGAATCTCCAGGCCATTGACCCTTCTACCCTATCCTCCAATGTCTTGAACCTCTTCTCTACCACTGCACCATCCAAATCTGTCAATGAAGCCGTCTCTTCCTACAATACTATTCTATCCTCTGCTTTAGACACTCTTGCACCTCTCATGTCCCGTCCTATAAGGCGTACCAAACCCCAGCCTTGACTGACCTCTAAAATCCGCTACCTACGTTCCTGTGCCCACTCCACCAAACGCCTCTGGCTGAAATCTCGTGCCCTTGCTGACTTCAAACACTTCAAGTTCATGCTGACCTCCTTCTAATCTGCTCTTTTGCTTGCCAAGCAGGACTATTACATCCAGCTGACTAATTCTCTCAGCTCAAACCCTCGACTTCTCTTCACCACGCTGAACTCTCTCCTCAAGGTGCCTCCATCTCCAACTCCCCCCTCACTATCTCCTCAGACCCTAGCTGAGTTCTTCCATGACAAGGTTCAGAAGATAAACCTCGAATTCTCAACCAACCCACCCCCACCTCTCCCTCCCCTTGTCCGTTCCCCTATCTTCCTAACCCCTCCGTCCTTTTCCTCCTTTCACGAAGTCACTGATGAAGAAACAACTCATCTTCTCTCGTCCTCAAAATGAACTACCTGTTCCTCTGATCCCATTCCTATCCACCTTCTTAATGTAACTGTGACCTCACCCTGGGCACGATACCTTACCCTACAATACCCTTAGAATACCTCAGGCAAAGCATCGTGTATCGGACAGAGTTAAAGCACAGACATTAAACTAGCCTCTCTCATCTATTTCTAAAATAGATGAGGAAAATGTAATCTAATCAAAGGAAATAAGCAATTTAAGAAACAAATGACTAAAATGAGTTTAAAATCGAATAAATTTTGCTATTTTTATTTCCAGATGCACATATATATATTTTTTTGCACAACTAAATTAATTAACTCATGTTTTGTTTTGTTTCTTTTTACAGGTTTTAAACTCTCTAAGAATGGATGCTCCCAACAGTTATAATCAGATACGTATTTGTGTTCATAAGGCAAATAATTTTTAATATAACATACTGCAAAATGTGCACATTGCTGTCTCCAATGATATTCAGTCTTAAAGAATTTGATGCTTTGTGGTTTCTTTCTCTTTTCTCTTCTACAGGTGTTTCAGTACCGAACAGGTAAGTATAGCTCTGATGGTTTTTTTTATTTTGTTTTATTTATTTACCCAGCGCTGTTCTCTCTCAGTCTCCTCCTGTAGTCGCTCCTGGCTTAACTTCGCTGGCCTTCAAGCTTTCTTGTTTAATTCTTTATCTTTCTTGTATCGTTGGGTACCATCTACACACAGGTTCAGGAGTCCGGAACAGATCTGGTATACCTACTGCGCTAATCTTTTAAAAATCAATAAAGGAAAACCCTAGGCTATCTAAATTTTTTTAAAGTTACTTAAAAAAACAGACCCAAAAATTTGTTCATACACTTCCCTATCTAGCTTTCCCGGTAAAATAAATTATAATTATGTATCCCTATGCTTTCCTCCCATTAAATTGCTATATTTTAAATATATATATACGAACCCCCACTGACCGGTCCTGTCACCGGAGTTATTAAGCTCAGTGATAGGGATCAACCTTATGACCATTGGACACAAAGGCCTGAGAACGCCTTTAACCAAATAATTCACAGCTTCTGCAGTGTCAGATGTGACTCAGTAAAAGTTTTCCCTATCTAATAATAAGTCTTCAGACAACTGTGAAGGATGCACTATTAAGTCTCCCTCACAAGATACTGCTTTCAGAATTCACAGCAGCTCCTTCCATAAATTTAATTATTTCAAAATGACAGGCATCTGGTAATTTTACACAGAGCCACATTAAATATTACAAAACCAATCCTTCTCCAGAGCTGTCTCGTTTAGATACCATTCACCCCTACCATCACTTCTACAAAGCCTTGAAGAGACGCAAGTGGGTTTTTCTTTTTTTTTTTTAAATATCGTCACACTGCAGTCACAATACCAACCCTCTCAGTAAGCTAAACAAACCTCTTGAATTTATTTAAAACAAATTCCATTACTGAACTGAACAGAAATCCAAACTATATGTCTGCTCAGCTCTCAATTCACCTCCCAACTGCCAACAGACCCCGTTTAGAACCTAATGACACTCTGCCCAGAGCTCGAGCTCTCAGCACGAGCCCCAGTAACTCTACACCTTCCCAAAATGTACATAAAGCCTTTAAACCTTATATTAAACATTTTTTAAGCATGTCAAAATACACAGCTATTTAAGAGTATCAATATTAGTACCTTTTTCCCTCTGAAACCCGAAAATCTCCACTTTTACTTCTGGCACGAGCCTCCTGCTGCTCCGGCACGAGTCAGCAACCGGCTCGTGCCATCAGCTGTTTTCCTCCATCCTCGTGGCTTCTTCCATGCGCGTGCCACCCAGTCACTCACCCACCAACTCAACTAAAAAAAAAAAAATAAAATAAAAGCGTCACGAATGGCTAATCGGGTCTTTCCCAGTTTCCCTCCATCCTGACTCCTCGCTATAGCGCCAACGCGCCGACGCGCCAAAAACAACCCGGGCAGACACAGCCCCAACATTCCACTCCAACCCCATCAGCACCAGAAGCCCAGGTACACTAATTTAATTAACCCCTTATGGGTTCCATTAACACCATCTCTCCTACTCTCACCCCTTTTATCTGTCATATCCTCAGTCTTTCACTTTCCACTGTGACCGTTCCTGATGCCTTCAAACATGCTGTGGTCACACCACTCCTTAAGAAGCCTACCTGTCCTTCCAACTATCGACCCTTCTCCCCTTCCTCTCCAAGATACTTGAATGCGCCGTTCACCACCGCTGTCTTGACTTTCTTTCATCTCATGCTGTTCTTGACCCACTCCAATCTGGCTTTCGCCCTCTTCATTCAACTTAAACTGCACGCCACCTCTTTAGCACGGCTTCTAACTCCTAACCACTACTTACTTGCCCTGTACCCCACCTCTTTAATTCCCTTACCTCTTAATTGTTCTGACTGTTTACCTGTCTTATTTAGATTGTGAGCTCTTTGAGCAGGGACTGTCTTTTTGTGTATGGTGTATAGCGCTGCGTATGCCTTGTAGCACTATAGAAGTAGTAGTAGTTATAATGGTTACAAGACATTTTTACAGGCTGATATTCAAAAGAAAACTCCCCATAAAGTTTCTGTTTGAAAATCCCTTTGGTCACAGTGGGGATTTTGGTTAGACAAAATGCCTCTGGCTTCACCCTTTTTCTTCACAGGGTAAGGAGGAACAATTTTAGGGGGGGGGGATTTTTTTTGGGGGGGAAAGCATCTATGTACCTGCAGAAACTCCTCTTAAAATTGTCCCTATACTCTTTGAGAAACAGGTGCAAATTTATCCACCAAAAATACACACAGGGTGTTCTGCATCTACTCTGCCCCCCCCTGCCACCCCAGCCTCACTCTACTTTGGCTCCACTTATTTTACTCCACTGAGGAGAGGAGGGCATTTTAAAAAGGGAGGGTGAGGGTTCTACAGTTTAACCTCCATGTACTTAATAAAATCCCTTTAAACTGTACTTATCCTATGACAACTTTAAATGACATTTTCCAGAGAGATGTGCTCAATTACTGATTCCTGTGTCTAGTGCTAACCAGTATATACTCTATGTAGTTTTTATGTGCCAGAAGCTTGAATTTTTTTCCCATACTTGAGAAAAACTTACAAGTGCATAAGATATAAATTATTTATAATTAAGAACAGAGAATTAAATTAAATTTACATATTATGGGATTATCTGGTTGAAATCTAATTTTATTCCATCATCTCCTTCAAATCATATTGCACATCACATTTTTCCTTTTAAATCGATAGGAATTCAAGCATAACCACACAGCTGAAGGCAAGTGCAAGCACATTCCCCTAATCAGTTTAGAGTGCAATTTGCATATGTTCAGCTTTTTTTTTACTTCTGTTCTCATTTTCTTTGAGTAAAAGTACATGCTGACGGATTCTATATGGTGCTTCATGATAGGTGCGTTAAATTGGGTGCACACCCAATTTACACACATAACTTGCTTGAGTAACTTAATTGAGTAACTTAATTGGCCAAAGAACTAAGGCACAATAGCAGGCAAAAAAAACCTGTCCAGTGACATTGAGGAGAGTGATTACACACTTTCATTCTCTGGAGCGCGATTCTATCTCGGATGAAGCATTTGTGCTGGGTTTTTTTGCCTGCTATTGTGCCTTAGTTTTTGACCAATTACTACATATGGTGGCATCTCTACCTACCTATCACTTTTATTACTCTGTTATAATTAACTTATATTTTCTCTATCAATACTTTGTAATCCTTATTATTATGTAAGCCGCATTGAACCTGCTTTTAGTGGGAAAGCGCGGGGTACAAATGTAATAATAAATAAATAAATAAACCAGGGCATGCACTATTTAACAATTACTGTTGTTGAAGACCTTATTTTAGAGCCCCTCACGCAGCCCCTTTGGGCAAAACACAGCCTGTGTTGGGCATTTTCTATTGGGGTGTTTATCCTATAATAAAGATTGATTTATATTACTGACTGATCTGCTTTGTTTGTCTCCACGTTGGATTTTGCAGATCGTCTGCCTTGTTGTTTTTTAAAACCCACTTAAGGGCATGCTAAGACCACTTTCTACCACAGCTTTGTAAAAGGACTCCTTTATATGACTCTTGCAGTAATTTCATTTTTGGCATGCATCCGGTACATGCTTCCGAAAAATAATTTTTATTTTGTGGTGCATGTCTGCTACATGTGCCGAGTGTCATTTGCTACGCATCGGTCATTACCACCCAGTTACTGCGTGAGACTTTACCACTAGGTCAATGACTGGCAGTAAGATCTCAGACCCAAAATGGATGCGCACCAATTTTGATTTTGCCGCACGTCCATTTTCGTGAAACATTTAAAAAGGCATTTTTTTTGCAGGCACGCTAAAAATTGAATCTGCATGCGCTCAAAACGTGTGCCTACACTACCACAGCCCATTTTTCAGCGCACCTTAGTAAAAGGACCCATTAGTCCATTAAATGGACAGTAAAATGACTATATAATGGCATAACTTGGTATGTTAATTCATTAAATAGGAGAAAATAGGACATGTGTTTTGACTTCAAGATGAAGCCTGTTTCAAGGATCTATACTATTTTATGGTATATGGGGTGAATTCTATATATGGCATCTAAAATATCTGCACCGAAAAAAGCGCTATTCTATTAGCCGCACTTAAAGTAGGCTTAGTTTATAGAATACCACTTAAGCACAGGGGTGCCGCCTAAATCTAGGTGCGTCCATTTGCACCAATAAAAACGTGATGCAAATACTGGTTCCTTAATTTAGGCACGTTGCCCCAATTACGTGCATAACTCAAATCCACACCCATGCTCCACCATCAACTGCCCCTGACCCTCCCATTGTCAAGCCAATTTTTCGTGCCAATTGGCTTGTTAAGCAATTAAGTTGCATGCGCAAATCAACTACCTGTGCTGATTTGCGTGTATAATTTTATTCGCTGTTTATAGAATCAGGGGATATATGTATAAGAGGCATAATGAATCTACCCTGAAGACCCAAGGAAAAGAAAGCAAAATGCAACAATAAATCTTGATAAAATCTTTAACAGGCAGGACACTGTACTGAAATCTGAGTGCCCAAGGCAATGAACTGAACTGTTCTTGGTACATGATACATGCTCAAATCCTCCAAGCCCCTTCATTGGCAAAAGGTAGAAGGTAGATGTTCTATGCATCACTATTTACCACTGAAGCAGCCTGCAGGCAACACATGGCCATATCAAGTTTTAATATTGAATGTTATTAAAGATTTTATCAAGGTTTATTGGTGCATCTTGCTTTCTTTTCATTATATTTTGTTTCATTTTTGACAGAATTCCTACTAAAGTTGCAACCTGTTGGTTTTTTCTTGATGGAAAAAAGTATTGGATTAGCATTTCAGAGCAAAAAGCATAAACCACTCATGAAGAAACAATTGACAGGTTAATTGACATTTCCTGCAGCAGTCAGACAGATCAGGCAGATTCGATTACTTCTTTTACTTCTTCACCTTAAATGCTTCCTGCTGAAGTGCAGACACTGGTGTCACACTTAAAGAAAACAAGTAAGATACACTCTGTAAAAAAAGTTTATGAATTTTGGCACTAGGAATCAGTGCTCATCTATTTAATTCAATTTAATTACACACTTTCTCAAAACTCCCAAGGTGAATTACAGTAATAATAAAATAATACAAATACAAAAATAATCATAAACCTTGATCTAAAATTCCATTGTAAACAGTCTTAAAGTTACCACATTCACAGGCACCTACCAGAGCAAAACCAGCACTCTGCAGTAGTCCTTTTTTTTTTTTTTTTTTTACAAAACTGACAACTTTATTGCAGTCTCTCAAGTACAGTAACTCACCTCTTGACAGGTATCCAGTGGAAGGGAAATCCATAGCTGGGGGATAATATATGCCCATTGAAGTCTCAGCTGACATTTCATAAAATTGCAATATCTCTAGGGCTAGTTTTCCAGTTCATCCATTTTGACCATTAAACAAAATATATCTGAAAGGTATAGAATGTTTTCTGTTAGATAAGGTAGCAAATACCAAACAACTTTGCACTGTAAAGTTAATACTCATTTTCAGAGAAAATAAGTTATTCCCCACCTCACTTGTAGTCATAGTGCCAGTGTGCACAAGACTTTTCAGATCCCCAGCCAAAATTGTTGGACAGCGTGATAAATTGCTAGAATGTAAACTGATGAGTGGGATAAATAGACAGGATGGTGCAATCTTCTGAGAGAGAGAAAAACTTTCCTTTCACAACCTTTTTTAAACACTGTCTGAGAAATAGCCAGGGATGATTGCTCTATGTTAGTTTCATGTGTGTTTTTAAGCAGCTTTTATTTCTGGCTGGACAAAACATTGAAACTGCTAATAAGTTAGAAAATGAGTTGTATTTACTTTGAAATGTATCATCTCTCTTTATTACTTCCTGAATTCCCATAAGACAAAGGTGCAATACGTTAATTCCTGATATATTATTTCTTTCCATGAAACTTGAGTTACTGCAAATGTTTTGGGCTCATAAATTTTCTAAAGAACTATAATTCAGAACTTTTTTCTTAATTTCTGGTTCAAGAGCAACAATTTAGACAAAATGAACAAAACAAACCCTGCAGCTTCCCTGTGGAGCTGTTGACACATCCATGTAAAAGTGGTGATTTCAGAGCTTCCACATGAAAGTGGCACTGCGTCCACGTATAACTGTCCCTCTCCAATATTCAGCCGTTGGCGGTCAGTGTTTTTTTAAACGCTGATCGTCACCAGCTAAATTTTTCCCCGATATTCCGTGCTGGGCCATGTCTGGCCATCAGCACTGAATATCAGGGCCAATTTGGGGAGGGCAGGTTGCTGCAGCGTTTGCGAGCCCAGCCGATATTCAGCTGAGCCTACATAAGAGTTATGCGGCCCCAGCTGAATATCGGTCCAGGGCCGCATAAGTTAAAAAAAAAATTGAAATCCCTCCCCCAGGTGACGTGTCGCATCTCCTCCTCTTCCCCCTCCCAACCCGTGGCCACAAGCCACTCCCCCTGCAAATTCCCCCATCCCCACCCTAACCACCCTGTGGTTCATGCAAGCCCCCCGGCCAACCTTAATCCCTGGTGGTCCAGTGGTGGTCATTGGGGACAAAAGCAGAGCCCCCTTGCTCCTCCCCTTGCAATGCATTTGCAAAATAGCTGCTGCATCGTCTCGTGGCAGCTTGCAGTCATGGCAGCCATTTTGCAAAGGTGCCGCAAGAGGCAGGAGCGAGGGGGCTCTGCTCCTGCCTCTAATGACCACCACTGGGCCACTAAGGATTAAGGTAGGCTGGGGGGGGGCTGCATAAACTACGGGGGTCGGGGAATATGTTGGGGAGTGGCTGTGGATTGGGAGGGGGAGATGGAGGGGATGCAATGCGATGCGTCGGGGGCACGGGAGGATTTCAATTAAAAAAAAAAAACTTATGCTGCCCTGGTCCAATTTGTAGCCATGGCTGCATATGCTTAATTGGGTGAATTTAGGACAGCTTTTGAGCTGTCCTAAATTCATCTGCTTAAGCTTATGCACATGTATTTGTTGGTATGTACAGTGGGAGCAGCCATTTTGGAAATATACATATAGACAAAATGAACAACACAAACCCTGCAGCTTCCCTGTGGAGCTGTTGACACATCCATGTAAAAGTGGTGTTTTCAGAGCTTCCACATGAAAGTGGCACTGCATCCACATATAACTGCCCCATGTTAGAAACCCACACATGCAAGTGTCACTAATTAAGTAGTGCAGCTGCAAGTTTAATTTGGTTTCATTTTGGAGGTGGAATTAAACAATGAGGGGTTAAAAAAAAACAATTCCCTTATTCCCTCATATAAAGCCTAGGCCAAAACAAGCACTTAAAAAAAAACCTGTGGGGGAATGGGGAAGTATAAGTGTAGATTTTTGTTCTACCTAAATCATGCCCACTTTTGAGCTGTCCTAAATTCGCCTGCTTAAGCTTATAAGGGCATCAGCTGAATATCGCTGTCACTCGCATAAGCCCCAGCTCCTCTCCAACATGCCCCCTGACCAGTCAGATTAGATATTCAGCGGCACTGAACAATTTAGTGCCACTGAATATCAGCAGGCGAGGACTGGTGGTTTAAGTAGGCCAAAGCCTCTCCAGTCCACTTATATCGCTCTGGATATCGGCCTCAAAATGTTTTTGGTTTGGTTTTTTTTTGCACGGGGGGGCATGTCTGGGGGCAGAGTGGGAGCTTCTATGCAAATTGGTTAATGCGTTGGCATTGCTGCACGCTAACTGATTAGCATACTTTTACAATATGAATCACTATCGCCTACAAAATAGCGTAGGGGCTCATACATTAATGACCATGTGATAATGGGAAAATTAGTGCATGGCCATAATAGAAAACTCTGAAAATTGGCCATTTTACTGCTGCAGTAAAAATGGCCTTAGCACGCAGGAAATACCTGTGTAAGGGTGTGCTAGGGCCACTTTTTGATGCAGCTTAGTAAAAGAGACCCTTTATGTGGTGTGGATATTTACGTGTAAATAGCAACTTTCTCAACTTGCCATTTACATATATTTCAAATCTATACTATTTACAAGTGGAGATGCTTCTAGAGACCAGGGTACAAAATTGCATCTTTTTTTGCAGATGAGAGCCCACACACATTAAAACATGCAGAATGGCCCAAGATGTGCAAAAATGCTGGTGTTCCCGTCTTTTGAGCATTTTTAACACTTAAGGCTCATTTGCAAAAAAAATAATTTAAAAATTGCATAATGATTACATGGAAAAGTTTATTAAAAGTTTGGGCTTAATGGGCTGTTGCAATCTAATACCATGAACTGCACCTCATTAACTCAGATTTCAGCAAAAATTGAGTCATGAAGACATTTTCTCAGACTGGCTTTTGTTAAAAAAAAAGGATAATGATTATAACTATAGAAGTATAATTGTTCTTTATTCAGTGGGAGTGAGAGTTCATGCACAGATTTTTTTTACCCAGCTCATTCTCATGGTTGGCAAACTTGCACACAAATGAAGCCAGTATCTTCTGGGAAATAACATAGGTTAGTATATTAATCTCTATGAAGTTACAGAGTTTTCAACAAACTTTGGTCTCATATTGTGTTGTTCTATTATATTTTGCATGTTCAAGGATGATGTATAAGTGTTATGGGCAACTGGGGAAACATAAGGGAAAGTAAACTATGATCCCTTCAGTTTAAGTTTCAGAGGTAGGTTACATCTATAGAAATCATTAATATATTGAATAAAATGTTCAGTATGTGATTTTAGTTATTATTTTTATTTGAATTACTTAGGGGCCCTTTTACTAAACTGTGGTAGGTGCTAACATGCGCCAAATTAAGCAAACATGGCTTAACATGAGATGCGCTAAAGCATTCTGTGTTAGTTTTGACATCTGCTCATGCTATGCAAATCGGGCTAGATTCTATAGATGGTGCCTGAAAATTCCGCATGGAAAAAATACTCTGAGGTGTATTCTGTAAAGTACCCCTAAATTTTATAGAAAAGGCTTAAATTTCCACGGGGTATGTAGAATAAAGCCAAACGCCTCTCCATGCAACCAAATATAGTCGTGGTCATTTACAGCATGTTTTACTTGGCGTAAATCCCGATGCCTAAATTAGGCAAAGAGCAGTGTATTCTATAACAACGCGCATAGATTTTAGAAACGCCCATGCCCCACCCATGGCCACACCTCCTTTTCAACTATGCAACTTAGAATTTAGGCGCACCACGTTACAGAATATGCTTAGCTAGTTCTGCACATAAATCTTAATGCCAATTAGTACTGATAATTGCTTGTTAGCATTTAATTAACAGCACTGATTAGCTAGTTAACCAATTAAATTAAGCACATTGCTATAGAATATGCTTCAATTTCCACATGGAAATTAACGCTTCGATTTCCACATGGAAATTAAGGCACCATATATAGAATCCCGGGGACAGTGTTTATTTTAAAAATATGTTTTTGGAGGGGGCATGTCGGGGTAGAGAATGGGCATGGATGTGCTAAGCAGCTAAAGCATTGACATCACCGATGTGCTAACTGTTCAGTACGTCTATAATGTGGGAGCCTTTAGTGCCTCCTAAATAGAAGGTGGTAGGTTCTCATTGTGCTAATTCTAACATTGGTGTATGGCCAGAAATAAAACAAATAGAAAAAAGGCCATATTGACGGCTGCTTTAGAAATGGGCTTTGTGTGCGGGAAAGGTCCACATAAGGATACATTAAGGGTCCCTTTTACTAAGCCTTGTATGCACCTACGCATGCCCAACACACGTCAATTCAAAGTTACCACCCGGCTACCGCGTGGCCCGTTTGGTAATTTCATTTTTGACATGCGTCCGCTACGCGCGCCAGAAAATATATTTTATTTTCTGGTGTGCGGTGACTATCGGGCAGTAACTCCAACCTGACACACGTAGGCAATTACTGCACAGTTAACATGAGAGACATTACCGCTAAGTCAATGGCTGGAGGAAAGGTCTCAGACCCAAATTGAACGCGCGCCAATGTTTTCTTGGCTGCAAGCCCATTTTCTGCAAAATATTTTTTAAAAGGCCTTTTTCACAGGTGCGCTGAAAAATGGATCTGAGCGCGTCCATAATATGTGCCTACACTACCGCAGCCCATTTTTCAGCACTCCTTTGTAAAAGGACCCCTTACTCCTTTCCTTAGCATAGCTAAAAGATATAGTGGAATTAGAAAAGGTGCAGAGAAGGGCGACCAAACTGATAAAGAGGATGAGACGACTTCCCTATGAGGAAAGCCTACAGCGGCTAGGGCTCTTCAGCTTGGAGAAAAGGTGGCTGAGGGAAGATATGATAGAGGTCTATAAAATAATGAGTGGAGTTGAACGTGTAGATGTGAAGCATCTGTTCACGCTTTCCACAAATACTAAGACTAGGGGGCATGCGATGAAGCTAAAATGTAGTAAATTTAAAACGAATCGGAGAAAATGTTTCTTCACTCAATGTGTAATTAAACTCTGGAATTCGTTGCCAGAGAATGTGGTAAAGGCAGTTAGCTTAGCGGAGTTTTAAAAAGGTTTGGACGGCTTCCTAAAGGAAAAGTCCATAGACCATTATTAAATGGACTTGGGGAAAATCTACTATTTCTGGGATAAGCAGTATAAAATGTTTTGTACATTTTTGGGATCTTGCCGGGTATTTGTTACCTGGTTGGCCACTGGTGGAAACAGGATGCTGGGCTCGATGGACCTTTGGTCTTTCCCAGTATGGCAATACTTATGTACTTATCTACTTACTAAAATGACCCCTTTTTTTATTTGAAGAGTAAAACTGACATCATTGTAGTGTATGATAAGGGATCAATTTATAATGGACAAAAAGGGGAAGTATGGTACAACCGCACAATGGCAATGTCAACGGAAAGGAAGGATTTTGCATAGTGCAACAGTAGTGTTCCAGAGACAACAAGATCCAAAAACCAGAACACAGATCAAAGGGGAGAGGAAAATATAGCCCTGAAAACATGACACAATAATCACCCAGACCTCAACTAAGCATTAGGAAAAGTTTGGTGAAAGAACCCAACCCATTACTGACCAATTGCTTTTGACTGCTATACTTACTGCTTTAATAGTTGTAAGAATCTGCTTTTTTGATGTATTACTGAAATTTACATTTTTTTCACAAAAGAAAAAAGAAATCTGTAAAAAAGCACAAAAGAAAAACAAACAAAGCATTAGCTATTTTTTCCAATAGCCTACAACAAAAATAAGATGATCCAAATCCAATCAGAATGAAATAAAATCAATATAGAAAAGAAGAAACAGAATATACAAACTAAAACAATAATTAGCTGCAACCTGAACATTATGAGGTTGGTATTACAATCTAATCATACATACTGAAGATGTATATACATGTTTATTACAGTGTGCCAAGAAGCTAGCATGTGAATTAGCATGTGCTATCTCTTCAGCACACAAATATGATAACTGTTACTGGACTGGTACCACAAGCACAGAGGAGGCTATTCTATATAAGGGTAAATTCTATAAATGGTGCCTAAAAATTGACGCTGAGAAAAAACTTGCTTAAGTGGTATTGTATAAGCCGTGCCTATATAACGCGCCTAGAGATCCATCCCAAACTCCAAGCATATTGTATAACAATGCATATAACTTCATTGGCTTAACAAGCTATAATGAGCACTAATTGGCAATAAATAGAATTTATGCACACAACTCACTAAGCACATTCTGTAATGAAGTGCACCTAACTTCTAACATGCACAGGCAAAAAGGGGCATGGTTATGGGCAGGGAAATGGGTGTTTTGTGGGTGAAATTAGGCGAGTAGTTATAGCATATGGTCCAGTGTGCCTAAATCTTTTAGTTGGTGTAAATGGAGGCACGTAGTTTTAAGGTGCTGAGATAACTAAGCATATTCTATATACCGCACCTAAATCTAGGCGCCACTTACAGAATACACTTAGTCGGCATTGATTTCCATACTGATATTTTTAGGCACCATATATAGAATCTCCCCCTATATGCTTAAGTGGAGAGTTGCGCGTAAATTTAGGTGTGGCCATTTGCACCAAGAAAAACATGGTGCAAATGCCCATGCCTAAATTTATGCATGGAGTACCATTATTCTGTACCTGGAGGCCACGCCCCTGTTCTGCCCTGAAACACCCATGACCCTCCCATATCCATGCCCCCTTTTTTGGACCACATGTTGGTCCCAATTACTTCTAATTAGTTCCAGTAATTGCTTGTTAAAAAGCCAATTATTGGTACTAATTGGCTTGTTGTTCAAATAAATTATGTGCACAAATTGGGAATGCACTTAAATTTGCACACGCAATTTGTGGTGACCTTTATAGAATCAGGGGGATACTGTGTGCTCGAAGGGCACACAGTAGGAGCCTATTGTAAAAAAGAAAAGCAAGCAAATATTTTTCTTTAAACAAAACTAGTGTAACTGGGTGTATATGTGCCTCAAATTTAGGCGCTTGCATTTATGCCAGTCATAGAGTGAGTTTAAAGGGGAGTGCCTAAGTGTGGCAGTAACCCATGTAACTTAGAGTATTCTGTAAGTTACATGAATAAATGGAGCTCCACCTGTGTCCCACCCATGCTCCACCCCTGTGCATGCTGCCTTTGCAAATACATGCTAGGTAAGTTAAGCAGGTATTTAAAGAATGGCACTTAGGCAGTTAGAAATGGAACCCACCTGGAATGGGGTCTTGCTGGACTTAGTGCTTACTAATGGGGAGAGTGTTTCTGATGTTATAGTACGTGATCATCTGGCATTCAGTGATCACCAGATGGTGTGATTTAATATTAAGACAGGTGTAGAGAGGGTTCATTCAAAAGTGTAGTCTATTAAAAAAAACTAACTTTATTCCTATGGGGGATAACCTCAAGGAATTGTTGTCTAGACGAGAACATCTGGAAGACGTTGGAATGCAGTGGGCTAAACTTAGAGGAACTATTGTAAGAGCAACAAACCTTTTTGTAAGGAAAGTAAATAACAGTAAGAGGGAAAGGAGGCCACAAGTAGTAGCTGAAAATGTAAGGAAAAAAGGTTAGCCTTTATAAACTACAAGAGATCGCAGAAAGAGGAAGAAAGGTGTCAATATCTGGAAAAGCTAAGAGAAACTGGTAGATTAGTCAGGAAAGCAAAGATGCAAATGGAAGAAAAATAGCCAATATGGTAAAATTGAGGGGGAGGGGGGGACAAGACATTTTTTAGATATGTTAGTGATAGGAGGAAGTGCAAAAGTGGCATTGTGAGACTTAAAGATGAAGGGAAGGAATATGTAGAAGCTGATAAAGATATGGCAGAATTGATTAACAAATATTTTTGTTCTGTGTTCACAGCTGAAGGTCTGGGAGCAAGACCGCAGAAGACAAACACAAATAGGAATGGAGGGGTTGTAGTCCCTGAACAATTTTCAGAGTACTGTGTTCGTGAGGATCTGGCTAAACTAAAGGTTGAAAAGTGATGAGGCTGGATGGCATACATCCAAGGGTACTGAAGAAACTTAGGGAAGTTTGAGCGGCTCCATTGGCTGATCTTTTCAATGCTTCTCTAGTCGGCCGTGGTCCCAGAGGACTGGAGAAGAGTAGATGTGGTCCCTTTCCACAAAAGCAGAAGTAAGAAAGAGGTTGAGAATTACATGCCGGTAAGTCTGTCTTCTGTGGTAAGTAAATTAATGGAAATGCTTTTAAAACAGAAAATAGTAAAGTTTTGGGAATCCAATGGATTACAAGACCTGAGGCAACATGGTTTCACTGGAGGCAGGTCTTGTCAGACAAAGATAATTCTTTGACTGAGTAACCAGAGTTGGATCGAGGAAGAGCACTAGATGTTGTGTATTTAGATTTTAGCAAAGCCTTTGACATGGTTCTGCATAGATGATTAGTACATAAACTGAGTGCCCGTGGTATGGACCCTAAAGTGGTTAGGAACTGGTTAAGTGGAAGGTGACAGAGGGTAGTGGTAAATGGAGTTCATTCTGAGGAAAAGGATGTAACAAGTGGTGTGCCACAAAGTTCGGTTCTTAGGCCAGTTCTGTTTAACATTTTTGTAAATGGTATTGCTGAAGGGCTATCTGGTAAGGTTTGCCTCTCTCAGGATGATACCAAAATCTGCAATAGGGTAGACACCCCTGATGTTGTGGATAACACAAGGAAGGACTTAGCGAAGCTAAAGAATGGTCTGGAATTTGTCAGCTAAGATTTAATGTTAAAAAATGTACGGTCATGCATTTGGGCTGCAAAAACCCAAGGGAACAGTACAGTTATGGGTGAAGACCTTTTGTGCCTGAAAGAGGAAGAGGGACTTGGGTGTGATCGTATGTGATAATCTTAAGGTGATCAAACAGATAGATAGAAAAGGTGACGACGAAAGCTAGAAGGATGCTTGGGTGCATAGAGGAATGGCCGGTAGGAAAAAGGAGGTAATGATGCTCTTGTATAAGACTCTGGTAAGATCTCAATTCTGGAGACTGCACCTTCAAAAAGATGTAAACTGGGATGGAGTTGGTCCAGAGGGCAGCTACTAAAATGGTCAGTGGTCTTTATAATAAAGTGTATGGGGACAGTCTTACAGATCTCAACATGTATACTTTGGAAGAAAGGCGGGAGAGGGGAGATATAATAGAAACATTTAAATACCTACGTGGCATAAATACATAGGATGTGAGTGTTTCAGTTTAAGCTCTGGAATGAGGTGGCATAGGATGAAGGTGAAAGGGGATAGAGTCAGAAGTAACTTGAGGAAATACATCTTGGAAGGTGAAAGGGGACAGATTCAGAAGTAACTTTTCTGGAGAAAAAGTCCATAGTCTGCTATTGAGACAGACATGGGAAGCAACCGATTACCCTGGGATTTGTGGTATGGAGTGTTGCCACGATTTGGGTTTCTGCCAGGTACTAGTGACCTGGCTTGGCCACTGTTTGGAAAACAGGATACAGGGCTAGATGGACCATTGATCTGACCCTGTATGGCTACTCTTATGTTCTATGTTCTTATGTGGTGAATTCATGGAACAGCCTCACGGTGGAAGTGGTGATGGAAACAGTATCTGAATTCAAGAGAGTTAGGGACAAGTACATAGGATCTCTAAGGGAGTGATAGGGAAAGTAGAAGGCTTGGATGGGCATACTGGTAGGCCATGTGGTCTCTATCTGCCTACATTTTTCTCTGTTTCTATGCTGGCATGCATAAACATAAGTGCACATACAAGTATATATGTGTGTATATGCTAGCATAATAAACATCTATGCTCTTACCTCCAGATTCTACATATGGCTCCTAACTTTGGGTGTGACCCTGAGGTGTGTACACAAATTAATTGGGTAACAATCCAATAATGGGCACTAATTCGCCACTAACTACAAATTATTGATGTTAACTGGCACCAATTAGGATTTGTGAATGTATCTGGCTGTGTGCTATTCTATAACGTTTGGCCCCCAAATCCTATAACATGCAACTCAAAAGGGGGCATGGCCATGGGAGGCCATGGGCGTGTCAGGGTCATTCTGAAATGTCGCACGTATTGATACAGAATCATGTGGGTCATGTGCGCCCAACTTGGGCGTCAGCAGGTATAAGCCTGGCACCCAAAGTTAGGGCTCTTTTGCAGTGCCATTTATGGAATTTAGCCCATAATGTATAATTGCTACTGCCTAGTTTATAGAATGGTACTCTACTGTGCACTGTAACTTGTGCAGTTAGTATAGGGCACTTAGACCCAAGTACATCCATTCTGTCAGTATATATATATATATATATATATATATATATATATATAGTTTATCGTTCATTAATTTGCTATACTGTTTCATTCAAGAAACAAGTCAGAGTAGTTTACAAAATCACAAATTAAAAAGAAGATAAAAGCAGAACGCCATAAAACTGATAGAAAAGAACATCCATTGAACAGATAGTAATAAGAAGGCATTCATATTCTTTGTTTATTCCTGCTCTTCAGACCAATAGCCCCCATTACAGGGCTCAATCTTTTTAGTGGCTGTCAAATGCCAAGTCAAAGAGGTAAGTCTTCAAAGTGGCCCTAAATAAAATGTATAATCTTTTTTGCCTAAGATGTTGTGGTAAAGAATTCCATAGAGCAGGGGCCAAAAACTAGAAAGCACTTGATCTTGTTAATTCCCATCTTGTCTGTAAGGGAACGGAACCTATGGAGAGGAGTGTAAGTTATGACCAATGATGATAGATAAGTGGTTTATTGCTATAGTATGTCTTGTGCATTAGTGTTAGCATTTTTAATGTTATTCCAAATTCTATCAGGAGCATGTGTAACTATTTAAGAAGGAGTGTGGCATCTCTCTCCTCTTAAATCTGTTCAAAATTCTGCTGCATGACTAATATTCCGCCAAGGTCATTATGCTCATATTAGCCCTCTCCTCAGGTCACTTCACTGGCTTCCTATCCGTTTCCGCATACAGTTCAAACTCCTATTATTGACCTATAAGTGCATTCACTCTGCAGCTCCTCAGTACCTCTCCACTCTCATTTCTCCCTACATTCCTCCCCGGGAACTCCATTCACTGGGTAAATCTCTCTTATCTGCACCCTTCTCCTCCACTGCTAACGCAAGACTTCGTTCCTTTTATCTTGCTGCACCTTATGCCTGGAATAGATTTCCTGAGTCGGTACGTCAAGCTCCATCTCTGGCCGTCTTCAAATCTAAGCTAAAAGCTCACCTTTTTGATGCTGCTTTTAACTCCTAATTCTTGTTCACTTGTTCAGAACCCTTATTTTATCATCCTCACTAATATTCCCTTATCTCTTGTTTGTCCTGTTTGTCTGTCCTAACTAGATTGTAAACTCTGTTGAGCAGGGACTGTCTCTTCATGTTCAAGTATACAGCGCTGCGTACGTCTAGTAGCGCTATAGAAATGATAAGTAGTAGTAGTAGTATGATCACGGTGTTTTGCCCAGCATAAGATCCTAGCTGCAGTGTTTTGAAGAGTTTGTAGATGTTTTAGATTAGATCTTGTAATATCTGCTATATACCATTATTATGATATATGTAATTAGTATATAACTATTTCTGTGTATGTTATAGAATTATCCTCCATGTGCTTTTGTAGTTTCACCCATCTATGTGCTATCATAAATTGCTAAGTGGAAGGGTTGGAGTAGCGTAAGAGCTTGGGCTGGTCTTTGGGCTCGGTTCTACTAAAGACGTCAGCATGGTTGGTGATTCCTGTTCTTTCAATTGCCATTGAATAGGTCATACAGGGTCCATTGCTAAACAAAAAGGTGGTACAGTTTCAAAGAGCTATGTTCACATTCTTACCCTCTGCTAAACCATGTCAAATGCAAAAAAGAAAAAAAAAAAAAGAAAACAGGTCGGAATAGCTGAAATTAAACAAACTATATAAATTACATTATTGATAGCACAGGTTTCCTGTACTTATGGTCTACCTTTGTCCGAACGTAATTATTTATTCTTTTCAATGGTCAGATTATATTGTTACTTTTTAAATTTAACGTCTCTCTGCTGTGAGTTGCTTTAATTCATTATCATGTGTGGCTAAATAAATACACCCTTTGTGTATTTGTTTAGCCACACATGATAATGAATTAAAGCAACTCATAACAGAGAGACGTTAAATTACTTATGCTATTTTCCAAAGAAGTGCTTCATCTTTTTAAAATTATTATTGATACTAGCAGATCTAGCTGCCATGGCAATTACTTTAAACATTATAGCTTGCTCTAATTGTTTCTTGCTTGTATTAAAAGTCTGCTTGAAAAATAAGATATCTAGCTTTGCAGGAGAACTAGAAGATTAGCCATATGCTCACAAATAAATGATTCCTCAAAAAAGTATTAGAATGTTACATCTTCGTTTTGTCCTCCGGTCTCCAATGATTCTGTACTCCCTGGGGGAGGGGGGGGGGGGGGTCAGTATTCCAACAGCTAAAAATAGTGATGCTGAAATTATATGATGAACTCAATTTCTCCTTGGTATGCATTCATTTTTAATAAGGTTGTGGGCATATCCACCCACACTGCATTCCCAGTCATATTCCTTACTAGAGCACTCTGTTGATTATGAGCGTTTCACTGCCCTTAAGCAGATGTTATCGGGAGAATTCTTATAATCTACGCACTTGTTCTCTGCTATTTCCTTCCCTCAATTTTAGCACTAGGGTCTGAAAGGAGATAAATCAGAAGATGTGTCTCACGGCAAAGAGAAGATGATTACCTTATGATTGTGTGCCATTCACAATAAAAACACCTGTCTTGTGCATTATGTCACTTTAGATTCTAACCCAGATGCAGTGAGACTGTACATAGAACAAAATAGTTCTGAACAGCTGTCAATGCAAAATGAACCAATTACATCCTGCTATTTAAACATACCAAGCCACGTTCATTATTTTTCAAGAAAAATAACCATTTTAGCAGCATAATCATGTTGCTTTGACAGTGTAAGACATGCAGTTCCAGTATAATGTGATCATGGAGATTTAAATGAGTGACCTGCAAAGAAGGAAGCAATTTTAAATATAATAAAATAGATTGGATTCACGTAGAGAAAACAGGCAAATCTGCAAGGAAGCAGCAAACTATACAACAAAACTACTTCATCACTGGTAAGGTAGATACACTTTCAGTAGTGTCCTTAACTGCACATCTTAGAAGCATAACTGGTTATGTTTCCAGTGCTGTCACAGTGACCTGTTAATCTGGCATATTTGGCATTTGGAGGGGGCAAAAACCAATGAGGGATTACTCAATAGAAGTTGTTCACTAAATCCTAGACGTGCTTGGCAGCAGATGTAACTTTTGACATCAATCTTTTAGGACATAGACACTTAGTCCCCTTCTGTGAACTTTCCATACCCTTGTTCTGCCCAAAACGTGCCCAGGTCATGCCCCCTTGCCGCTTGCATGCACTTGGGTCTAATATATACATATCCCAGGCTTTGTAAAATGGAGACTTTGACATTTATGCAAAATAAACTTTTAAGTGTTAGTTTATATATGTATTAAACCAGAATAGGGCTTGTAAAATGAGAGATAGAGATTTACATTTAATTTTGAAAGTAAAGAAATGGAAAACAATATGTAAGAAACGAATATATAAAATGTATGTGAAGAGCTGAAACCTAAAACCTAAAAACACTACTGAAAATACAAGAATGTTTAATACATATTTTGCATTTTATATACTTTTTGTATTTTTTACAGGAGTTTTATATAATATTGGAATATTTATGTAATTGTGGATCATGCACTAAAGAAACATAGAGGGACATAGAGGGCAGCTGTCACCCGGAAGAAGAGAGGACGCAGAAGAGAAATTCTGCACACTTTCTGGTCATCCTTTGACATGAATTCAATTAAATGTCTCTTCATTCACCACCCTACTTCTTGGCATGGAGTCATTCTACTTTCTAGAAGAGTATTAACCTGCCCCCCTCCCCACCTGCCCTACCGGCAGCACAAGCGTCATCGCAGCATCCTGAACCCGACTCGCCGAGTACCTTTAAATTTCACCTGCCTTGTACAAAATACTGCCACTCACTGCAGCACTACATGTTTGAGGTCTACTCCAGAGTGTGCCCTCTGACCTGTCCTGCCTGTTAGGCAACAGGAAGTTGAGTCAGAAGGTGCACTCTGGAGCAAACCTCAGTATACTACTGCAATCCTGGTGCTGTGTGGAAGAGAGTTGAGATTAAAGGTACATTGTGACAGTGGGGATGGGGCAGCAGAAAAGGCATGTTGAGATGTGGGCGGGTGGGGGGGGGGGAGCAGCAGAGAGGGCATGCTGGATTTGTGTAGTGGTGTGTGAGAGAGGCAGGGAGAAGGACAAGCTGACTTGGGGGGGGGGGGGGGGGTCAAATTTGTCTCTGTGTGTGACCTCTACTTATACACAGGTCACATCAATTTTGGCCCTTTTTAGCTCCAAAACTGTCCCTCAACTTATGTTGAGTATATACGGTACTTTACACATACACACAATTAAAGTAATTCCAATTTTTCCCATATAGATACACTCTGTATATGAGGAAGCAATTTCCTGATATGATGATTCAATGTCTTTTACCTCCAAACTCATGGAGCAGTTTAATAAGGCTTGCATGTTCATCTTTAACTTTGATTGAGCTCTCACCTGCAAGTACTCAAACATTTACCATGGAGGTCTAGAGTAGCACTCCGATCTTCATAGTCATAGACTGATTTGATACTTGTTAAAATCTCTAATCAAGGCATGATTGCAGAATCAACAGTCTTACCACTCTATTTCTCTTGCTTTTTTGATAAGTGGCACACGGTACATGTGTTTGAAAGGAGTGTAAGAACAGATTGTACTGTTTTCCTTAAGATTGCAGTGGTGTGGAAATCTGTTGCGTAGACTACCCCTCCACATCTTAATTAAGAAACTAGGAGTCTGATTTATAAAGATTTTTATTTATCCCTTGTAAGCCTTTAGAAAACATTGTAGTAAGTCAGGCCACTCTAACTCAGCATTTAAACCCCTATGTGCAGGTCCCATTGCCATTAACAAAGACTGGCAATGTGCACAACTGAGGAAACCCCTAGTGGTAGTAGCATGTAGCACTTCAAGTCGCATTATGCTATTTACATAGTAATGAGATGCAAAACATGCATTACTATTTAATCCACAGCAACTTAAATATTACTGCAGTAAATTAAGTCAAGCAATGTTAGGGCCCTTTAATTTGTGTTTAAGGGGCAAATGAGAGGCAAATGATGTGACTTAAAGCCCTAACACAGCTTGATAATTCCCCTCCCCCACCCAGTAGCCCAAAGGACACACGAGATAAAATATATCACAATCCTCTTGCAACCAAATCCCTAGGCTAGCAGCACAACTAGAAATACATTAAACTACCTTGGACCCCTCCTTAAGGATGGCAGTGAAACAGCAGAAAGGCAGAGATGGGCAGTGAGATAGTCCTTGATATTTCTCTCCTGTGGCGCACAAGAAAATAATTTCATGGAGGAGTAAGGCAAAGGGCTGGCGCTGAATCAATATTTAAGGTATACTTGTGAGCAATTTTATCTTCCTCCAGAAAAATATGATAAGATGAATTCATAGATTAAGGCCTCAGTAAAAATAAGATGGATATACACTGTATTTTCTGTAGGAAGAGTTTCCCAGGGGAGTTAATTCATGTGTGTTTCAATTCTGTAATGAAGAATGCAGTACAATATTTCATAAGGGATGGGCCAGTCCCATACAGATCTCATCAGCTAGAAGAGAAGACATGGAATCTCTTTATTTAGCTGGTCTCGACTTTAGGATGTGCTTGAACGAAAATACATTTGTTTTCGATTAGAGATTTCCTTGCACTATCCTGGAAAAATTTGAATAGTCAGCCACCTGTGGTTTATGAGATTTCCTGAATAGTGCAGATGGTTAGCTTCTCCAGCCAGACCATCCCAAGGTAATTGAAGGCCCTTTCACCCATGTCAATCTGTTCCAAATAAAGCACCAGGTACTTTGAATTCTACATGGTACCACTATTGCTGGGATAAGCCAGCTGGATACCTTCCAGTCTGCAGTAAAAGAATGTAAATAAATATCAGTGTTGCACTTTGCTAGTTGGCTTATCCTGTCATGCCTTGTTTGTTTATTTAATTTGATTTACAGTAGGATCTGCTATGCTACTATGAACTATCATACTGAAGTACAACAAAAGACTTTACAAGAGGTTAAAACATAATAATAAAAATAAGACAATATATGTGATCATTTAGACACATGGGGCCTGATATTCAGCCAGCGGTGATCAGTGTTTTTCTGACCCCCCCCCCCCCCCCACTAGCGTAATACCTGGAAATTCATTGCCGGGCCATGTCTGAGATTTGGCACTGAATTCCAGGTATATGGAGCCGGCGAAAACATAGCCAATTAAGTGCGATATTTGGCACTTAACCAGCTATTAAGAACTGCATAAAGATAGGACAGTGTCTTCCCCCTGAGTCTAAAAAGGTCGCCAGAAATTGTACGAACAAATTTAGACACGGTCCCAATTTGCATGCAATTGAATAATGAGCCCATTAGTGCCAATAATTGGCTTTTTAACAAGCAATTATTTGCACTAATAGATGTAATTGGGTGTTATGCACAGGAAGTTTTACACACACCTTGAAAAAGGTGGCATGGAAAAAGGACATCATGGGCGTTTTGGAGTGGAACAGGGGCGTGGTTTTGAGTTACGTGTGGAATTACAGGTTATGCATGCAAATTTAAGCATGGGCATTTGCACCATGTTTTTGCTGGTACAAATGCCCTGCCTACATTTATGTGCAACCATAATGCTTAAGCGTTATTCTATACACCGCACCGAACTTTAGGTGTGGCATATAGCATGATGCTTAAGCATTTTTTCAGCGCTGATTTTTTAGGGGACTTTTACAAAGGTGCACTGAAAAATGACCTGCGGTAGTGTAGATGCGTGTTTTGGGCATGTGCAGAATCCTTTTTCAGTGCACCAGTAAAAAATGCCTTTTAAAATCTTTTTCTGAAAATGGATGTGTGGCAAAATGAAAATTGCCGCGCATCTATTTTGGGTCTGAGACCTTACCGCCAGCCATTGACCTAGTGGTAAAGTCTCATGCGGTAACCAGGTGGTAATGACCTATGCACGTCAAATGCCACTTGGTGCACGCCCAATATGTGCATTCGAAAATAAAAATATTTTTCAGACGCATGCCAAAAATGAAATTACCACAAGAGCAACTCGGTAGCCAGGCGGTAACTCCATTTTGGCGTGCATTGGCCGCGTGTAGACGCTTACAAGACTTAGTAAAATGGCCCCTTAGTTGCCATATATATTCTATAATACCTTTATGGGGTCCTATTTATATATATAACAATGCATCAATACATTCTCCTCTGTACTATTATCCCCCGTAACTTTAACACATTTAAACCTTAATTTTATAGGCAAAAAAAAAATATTAAGCCCGAATGTTCTCCTGCTAATGTTTTGTTGCCCTATCAGTACCTGTTGTTCTTCTATTGTTCAGTCGTTATTCTCCATTGTTTTATTCCCCTTAACGATACCTGGACCTTGTTTTAACTTAACTCCTCACAATGTAACCATAATTGTGTTGTAACAAATTGTACTTCCATCATTATTGTAAGCCACACTGAGCCCGCAAATAGGTGGGAAAATGTGGGATACAAATGCAATAAAATAAAATAAATAAAAATAGATATTTTATATTTATCTTAGCCGGTTAAGTGCTAAAAGCCACAGCCGCCGGGGGGGGGGGGGGGGGGGGCAGGGGGGGACAAGATTCCCCGGGCCCCGGCCTCCAAAGGGGGCCCAGTGCCTCCAAGGGGGGCCCAGTGCCGGGGTGTCTCTCTCTCTCTCCTGCTCGGTTGGAACCTGAGTGATTGCGTCCCGACAGGAGCAGGAGAAAGAAAACTCTGGTGCTGCGGCCGGGCCCCCCTTGGAGGCTGGGGAGGACCCAGAGGAGCACCTCCAGTGCTGCTCTTCTGCCCAGCTTGAAAAGCAGCCACAGGGGCTGGGACAGGTAATCAGTGGAAGAGAAGCGCTGGAGGAACACGTTTTCTGCTGGTGGGGCCTCGGGATCCCTGCCAGTGAAGGTAATTGGACTGTGGGGGGGCGACAGTGATCCGGGGGCGGGTGGCAGTGATCCGGGGGGGGGGGGGCGGCGGCTCTGCCCCAGGCCCGGCGGCGGCTCCAGGGCCGTGCCGATGCGGTAAGCGAGGTAAGCACCGCAGGGGGGCGCCCACTTCTGGAGGGCGCCGCCTCGGAGCTTACCCTCGCCCCGCGCTGCCGAGGCCTTTAAATCTTTTACCTCGGTCGCAGCAGCGTCAGTGAAAGCGCTGCCGACGTCTCCCTTCCCTTGCACTCGTTGGTTCCCTCAGTGTCCCGCCTTCTTCTGACGTCAGAAGAATGCGGACACTGAGGGAACCAAGAGCGCGAAGGGAAGGGAGACGTCGGCAGGGCTCTGCTTTCACTGACGCTGCTGCGACCGGAAGTAAAAGATTTAAAGGCCCCAGGGCGCGGAGGGAAGGGCAGAGAGGCATGGATGGGAGGGCAGAGAGGCATCGATAGGAGGGCAGGGCCCAGGGAGAGGACAAATTGCTGGAAGGGGAGGGGAGAGAGGATTGCTGGCTATGGATGGAGGAGGGAAGGGCATAGAGGGACAAGGATAGACATGGGGGCCCAGGGAGAGGACAATTTGCTGGAAATGGAGGAGAGGGGAGAGTGGAGGCGAGGATTGCTGGCTATGGATGGAGGAGGGAAGGGCAGAGAGGGACAAGGATGGACATAGGGGCCCAGGGAGAGGACACATTGCTGGAAATGGAGGGGAGGGGAGAGAGGAGGATTGCTGGCTATGGATGGAGGAGGGAAGGACAGAGAGGGACAAGGATGGACATGGGGGCCCAGGGAGAGGACAAATTGCTGGAAATGGAGGGGAGGGGAGAGAGGAGGATTGCTGGCTATGGATGGAGGAGGGAAGGGCAAAGAGGGACATGGATGGGAAGGCAGGGCCCAGGGAGAGGACAAATTGCTGAAAATGGAGGGGAGGGGAGAGAGGAGGATTGCTGGCTATGGATAGAGGAGGGAAGGGCAGAGAGGGACAAGGATGGACATGGGGGGCCCAGGGAGAGGACAAATTGCTGGAAATGGAGGGGAGGGGAGAGAGGAGGATTGCTGGCTATGGATGGAGGAGGGAAGGGCAAAGAGGGACATGGATGGGAGGGCAGGGCCCAGGGAGAGGACAAATTGCTGAAAATGGAGGGGAGGGGAGAGAGGAGGATTGCTGGCTATGGATGGAGGAGGGAAGGGCAGAGAGGGACAAGAATGGACATGGATGGGAGGGCAGGACCCAGGGAGAGAGGAGAAATTGCTGGAAATGGATATAGAGCAAGAAATGAAGAAGAAAGGAGAAAAGTAAAGAAATAAATGGAAAGGAAGCCCTGGAAATGGAGTTAAGAGGACAGATAGCAGCAGAATCAGATACTGGACCAGCATGATCGGAAAAAGAAAGTCACCAGACAACAAAGGTAGAAAAAAATCATTTTATTTTCATTTTAGCGTTTGGAATATGTCCACTTTGAGAATTTACATCTGCTATCTTATTTTGCAATGTATAGCAATTTGTTTCAAAGAATATTGCTGACAATTCCTTTCAGTGTGGCAAGTGGTGAGCGATCATTTTCATGGGGGGGCATGATCATTTTCACGGGGGGGGGGGGGGGTGCCAACTGATAGTCTGCAGGGGGGCGCCAGAGACCCTAGGCACGGCCCTGGGCGGCTCCTCTGCCCCAGGCCCGGTTGAGTTTCTCAGCGGCCCTGCTAAGAGCCGACTCCGCCCCTGGAATGCCCCCAAAAGAGCCGGTTCGGCTTGAGCGCTAACTGAGCATTTTCAGCACCACTATCTTTTCTCCAAGCTGAAGAACCCCAGTCGCTTTAGCCGTTCCTCATAGGGAAGTCGTCCCATACCCATTATCATTTTCGTCGCCCTTCTCTGAACCTTTTCTAATTCCACTATATCTTTTTTGAGATGTGGCGACCAGAATTGAACACACATGCCCTCTTTTGGAAAGAGTCTGCACTCTTTCTCAATGCATGCACTATTCATTTATGCACATTGCTTCATGCATGTACACACTATCAGGAAAGAGTGCATCTTCTTTGTGAAACAGTGTACACTCTTCACAAACAGCGTGTACTCTTACAGAAGAGTGTGCACTATTAACAGCATATACCGATAACCTAATAATTCAAGTTTTTTCCTATTATTTCAGGAAGAAAACGAAATGAGAAAACATTGGCAATGACATGTCATTGGCATTATCCATGTCTTTTCAAATGAAAGCACATCCCTACTCTTGATAGAAAGGTATGGGTGATAGAGGCCCTAGCCTGAGGACTTAGGGGAAACAACCTGAAGTGAGTCCACAGAATGTGCAATGTCAATATTCAGCTGGCAGCAATCAGCTTCTTGCTGACCACCTGGATTTGCGGAGCTGGCTAACATATAGCCAGTTAAGTGCAATATTCAGCACTTAATCGGCTATGGGTTACCACATAAAGATAGGACTGACTTTTTTGTGGTTAACCTAGCCTACATATATATAGAGGGCTGACAGAGTTGGTCTTGAGGGCTCCTGTCAGGTCAGCCTCCCCACCCCCAAATCCAGGAATGCTTCTGAGGGGGCATTACATGTGTTTTCCTCCCGATTCTATATATGGTGTCTAAAATTGTGCACACAGTTTAATTGAGTAACGAGCCGATAACTAACAATAATTGGGCGCTAACAACCAATTATTGTAGTTAATTGGCTCCAGTTAGGATTGCGCACAATTTGCATGCACATTTTTATAGAAGTGCTATTCTATAAAAATGTGCATGCAAATTTGTTAGTGTGAAAATGAAAAGGGGGCGTAGGCATGGGTGAGCCAGGAACATTCACTAAAGATGCATGCAGTATTATAGAGTTCGGAGGATCAACCTCTAACTTGTGCACGAAGATTTATACTAGGTTTCAGTTGGTGTAAATCCTCACACTAGAATTTGGGTGCGGATCCTGGTGCTATGCACTATTCTATAAATGGCGCCCGCCTCAAGAGTGCTGTTTATAGAATAGTGCTCAGCACACATTTTTTTCGGAGCCTAAATTTGGGCACCGTTTACCAAATCTAGTCCTTGGTGTGCAGCACTATATGACTAGTAGTGCTATAGAAATGATAAGTAGTAGTAGTAGTATCACTTGCAGGAATATACGAAGAAACTGCCTTTACAAGAACTATGAAGTGACTTGGTGTGGACTGTGGATCATCTAGTTCTAGCTGTTTGCCTCCCTATTCCCTTGCTCACTGTCCTCATCCTCCTTTCTATTTCACTGTGCACAGGTCTCCTCCTTTTTCATTTCCCAGTTCTGTTACTCCTAAGTCTTATCAGTGCAGGTAAGACCTGACCCACTAGCCTTTCTGGGTTTGCAAGATCTGTAAAGCAGGTCTGAGAGGTGGCAGTGAAGGGAGTGGCACCCTTCAAGGCCAATGTTGCTTCAGAGCTCACTCCTCCCTTCGCTATGGAGCTGTCAGAAAGCCCGGTATGTACTGTCATTGTTACATCTTTGGGGGTGGGGTGGGGAGTGGGAGGGGGTCAGGGACCACTGGCGGATTAAGAGGTGGTCATGCCTTAATTCCTCCAGTGATCAGTTAGGGCAACTTTTTGAGACTTAGTCATGACTGAAACAGGTCCAGATAAAAATGTTCCAGTTTTTGGCCTAGATGTTTTTATCTTGTTCCATTATCCTGGGACAACATCCAAATCCAGGGCCTGTCCAAAACATGCCCCCTTGAGATTTAGTCGAACTGCAGAGAAAACTGTCTCAAATCTGAGTGTTGAAAATTGTGACTTGGATGTTTTTCTGTGGAAAAACGTCCATCTGGTGCTTTGTGCTGCTTTTGCGATGTTTTTCTCTTTTGAAAATGTGCGCCATGTGGGTGTACTAAGTAGAATAAAAAATATCTCAAAACATAAAAATTCCTATACTGGGTTAGACCAAAGGTCAATCTGGCCTAGTATCAGTTTCTATTAGTGGCCAATTCAGTCATAAGTTCCTGGTAAAATCCCGTGCAACTAAGAATCTTTATAGTAATGAAATATTGTTAATAGTGTTGGTATCATGTGGTCGAGCACAGTTAAGTAAAGATGGTGAAATGATGTTATAATTTGATATGTCTGCGGCATTTGATACTGTTAATTATAATATTTTGTTATGAGGTTGTCAACGATAGGGGTGTCTGGCGCCATGTTGCAATGGTTTGAGGGTTTTTTTTTAAACAGGCAATATAAGGTGTTGAAAGGTGGTATTCTGATCATTGGGTACCCCCACGTGGTGTACCACAAGGATTGCCAATATCCCCTTTATTGTATAATCTTTATGTGAGTACATTAAGTATGATTTTGTTACTTTCTGAGGAAAATATTTTTCCTATGCTGATGATATATTTGTATTGATTCCTGTTCATACGAATATGAATCAATTTATTTCTAGATTATCAGAGATTGTGGAACAAATTAGATATTGGTCTTTGCTTTATAGATTAAAATTTAATACTGAGAAGACAAAGGGCCCTGTTTACTAAGCCGTGTTAGTCTTTTAGTGCACGCTAGCTGTGTAGGCACCCACAATATTCCTATGGGCGCCTACACAGCACATGCTAATTTTGTGCACACGCTAAAAATGCTAATGCACCTTAGTAAATAGAGTCCAAAGTTTTTATGGTTTGGTCTAAAGAAGGATTCTATTCCATCTTCTGTTCAGTTGTCTGATGGTATGAGTTTTAAAATCAAATCTGTTTCTAGAGTGCTGGGAGAACTGTTGGATTCCTCATTGAGTCTTGAGGCACAGTGGTTCAAAAGTCATTTTTAAAACTAAGGGCCTTGTTTACCAAGCCGTGCTGTAGGCAAACTAGCATTTTTAGCATGCGCTAATTCTAGAGACACCCATATATTCTTATGGGTTTCTCTAGCATTAGCACACACTAAAAACGCTAGCACGCCTTAGTAAACAGGGCCCCAAGACAATTGCGATTGATTTGCTGCTATTTTTATCAACAGCATTTTAGGGTGTTAGTGCAGTCAGTAGTTTTATCCTCTTTGGATTATTGCAATTCTTTTGTATGTTGAGTTGCCTGTGAAACATGAAGAAATTGCGCTTGGTTCAGAATATGGCTGCGAGATTGATATAGATATCAATCGAGATCTGATCATGTAATGCCTTTGATTTTGGCTCTACATTGGTTGCCGTGGATCTGTGTATTAAATTCAAACTATATTATTTAGTTTTAGACGTTACATGGAAATGTGCCTGACAATTTCCCTTCTTTAATTGGTTTGTTGGGTGGTCATTCTGGGAGTCGTAATTATGGTTATCTAACCTTACAGTTTCCATTCGCTAAAGGTATGAAATATAAACAAATACATCAGGGGGCTTATTATTATTCTGCCCTTTTCTATCTGTCATAGCTTGTTTTATGATGTTTAGATGTTTAATGTTAAGACATGGTTATTTGATTGTTTTAAAGTGATATGTATAGAGAGAATGAGACCTGTGTGTTTGTTTCTTTATTTTGTTATGTATTGAGTTTTATATGTAACCCACTCTGAAACTGAATAAGGGACTTTGCGGGATATAAAACCCTAGTAGAACAGCATAGCAACCCCCAGGATAAGCAATGGTTTTCCCTAGGTCTACCTTAATAACAGTTTATGGACTTTACCTCCAGGAATTTGTGTACACTTTCTTTAAACCTAATTACATACATTATTATTATTATTACATTTGTACTCCGCGCTTTCCATTGCTTTTGCCACATCCTTTGGCAATGAATTCCAGAGCTTAACTATGTGTCAATTGAAAAAATATTATCTCCTATTTGTTTTCAATGTATTGCCATGTAACTGAATGGTGTGTCCCCTAGCCTTTGTGCTTTTTGAAAGAGAAAATTGATTCACATGTACCCATTCCACTTCATTCAGGATTTTGTAGACCTCTATCGTATCTCCCCACAACTGTCTCTTCTCCAAGTTGAAGAGCCCTAACCTCTTTAGTGTTTCTTCATATGCGAGGACTTCCATCCTCTCAATCAGTTTGGTCACCTTTCTCTGTACCTTTTCCTATTCTACTATCTTTCTTGTGGGGACCAAAATTGTACGCAATAGTCAAGATGCAGTCACACCATAGAGCAATGCAGCAGCATGCCATTTGCACACATAATATTTTTAGGTATCCAAACAACGGAATTTATGTTAATTAATGTACACCCCTAGTGCATAGCTACAGAGAGTGAAAAAACAGTCTCCAGCGTCACTACACTTGAGCTCAGAATGGGTCTGCAGCTACAATTAATAACAGAAAAATGACTAAAAAGGAGCAGGGTTATGGCCAAAGCGTATCTGTAGAACAGGTGCACAGTAGGAATGTAAATGGTCAAAAATGTTTCTTTTGTTTTCATATTTCCTAAATTTTCCAAATGTTCCTGTTTTTAATTTTTTTGTCTGTGTTGCCACACATGTTTGAAATGCATGCATTGTGTGGGGGTGCTAATATGCCGTTTCTAAGATGGCTGCTTAATCCAAAATCTGCTGACCCTGCCTGATAGAAGTAATCCTAGTTCCTGCAGAGACCAGCCCAGGGCACACTTGGGCATTTCTGCCCACCTCTGCTGCGTCAATCATCTTTTCTTGTGCAACCGTGCTGTTGGTTCCTGATTTTGCTTTGCTTCCTGATGCCTCAGGGTTCCATGTGTTTTCTGTTCAGTAATCCTTGTTTGCCCTTTTGTGTAAGATGCAGTTCTTGGAAGTACAGTAACATGAAAACTTAGCTTGAGTAATCCTAGTTGTCATTTTACTCTTGTCTGGTATGCAAGCCTTGGAAGCTCTTGTCTGGTAGCTCCCTCATTCTAGCTAGGGATTCTGACAGAATGAATCAGCCCACTGAAAGGTACTAATAGACTGACTCAATCACCTGAATATTAATAATCATAATCATAAAAAGCTGATAGAAGAACACAGCTTAATTTGAATGTCCACAGCATCTTAAACAGAACTGCCAAGTCACTCTGCAGTGCAGAATAATCTAGACTTGTAATACACACTAGAGACTGCTTTCCACCTCTTTGGTTTCTGGCAAAATCCTTCTGGCCAGCTCAGCCATACACAGGCATTTTTGCGAAGCATTATTGGAGTTTGTGTTACACTAAGCCCTAGATGTCAACTGACAGTTAAACAGGAAGCTCAAATGGTTTCCAGAAGTGTCAACTGTCTCTCTAGCAGTTCCACACACTTGTGATGCTTTCAGCAAAGGAAACAGGACTTGAGAGGATGGACGTAACAAAGCCTTTGCCAGTAGGCTGAGAAATTAAGTACCGCAGACCCAGCACAGATGCTTCCTAGTCATTACTCATTTGCTTCTTTCCCCTAAGCAAAATAATTTAACTTAAACAGACTCATTACATGAATTAAAAAAAAATGTCCTGTGAGCCCCATAAACTTTGTTCAAGAGCTAGGAGGACAGCCAAATTTTTCAGTTACTTAAAGAACGACAGATGTGTCCTCAGCGTTTATGTTAATGAAACTCAGACTGAGGAGGGGTTGAGAAATGCTTGCTTGTCTGCAGAATCTCTCTCCTGGGACTATGGTTATGGCCTGTGCTTGGGATTCTGCCTGCTTGTTCACATTTCTGAATAGCTTACATACAAACTACTGCCATCTCCCAATTATTCATTTATTTATTTGAAATGGTTCTTTGATAACAAAATGCAAGTGTCATTTTTATTTCTCTTGTGTTAGCCAGGCCTTATCAAGCTAGTGTTGCTGGATATTTTCAAGATGACATCTCAGTTTTCTCTGTTTCCTTTCAGAAATAGGGACCCATCAATATTCAGCTCATGCTGGTCGGTGATTTTTAAAGTACTGGCAGCTATGGACTGAATTAGGTTCTGATATTCAGTGCTGGACTAATCCAGGAACTAGCACTGAATATCTGGGTCCAGCCGGTACCTGGATAACTATCCACTCAAAATAGGAATGCGCTTATTGGGGGAAATTCTACAAGTGGGCACCTCTTTTTTTGGGTGCCTCGATGCAGCACAGGAAGTGCCTATTCTACACCGGCATCAGGATACCTTGATTTCATTATAAAACTAGTATAGAAGGCCCGTTTCGGTAGGCAATGAAACGGGCGCTAGCAAGGTTTTCACAATGTGTGTGTGTGAGAGTGAGACAGAGGGATTTGAAGAGTGTGTCTGTGTGTGTCTGATGGAGCATGTGTGTTTGTGTGTCTGAGAGATACAGAGTGTGTGTGGGGAAGTGATTTCCATGACCCTCTCCTTCCCTTGCTCAGTCTGTATGTCTGTGTTGCTGGCCCCACCCCCCGATTTCCATGACCCTCTTTCCCTTGCTCAGTCCATATGTCTGTGTTGCTGGCCCCGCCCCCGATTTCCATGACCCTCTTTCCCTTGCTCTCCGTATGTCTGAGTTGTAGGCCCCGCCCCGAAGCCAAGTTCAATCATTTGTAGACAGCGTGGCAGCACAGCAATTCGTTCGCTTTCGTTGTTTTGTTTTGAGGCAGACGGGTTAAGACAGATTACCTGCAGTTCCACGTGAGCTCTTGGTGAAGCGGTTGCTAAGGGGCATGGCTAATTGGTGACGAAGTGCTTGAAACCTGTAACACGGCTCCTTAGACAGCCTGCTGGCTTTGGCTGTTGTCTCTGCAGCTGCTCCTCCTCTCCCCTGTGATGTCACTACACTCCTCCAGGGTTTTCCTGCAGGGGCAGTGACGTGCAGGGAAGAGGAGGAGCGGCTGCAGAGACATCAGTCAATGCCAGCTGGCTGTCTACGGAGCTGTGTTTCAGGTTTTATAATTTTATTTTGCATCTACTTCTCACTCTCAGAGATAGATTGAAATCATACCAGCAATACTGAAACCTTCTTGCCAGCCTGCAGCACTTCACAATCACATTCACACTCGCTTCCGTTCCTAACCACACCTCCCGCATCGCTGTTTTTGCCCAAGGTCTTTTCCTGTCCCCAGCCATGAATACTGCACTTCAGATGTCCAGCTTTAGTTTATTCCTGGATATTTAGTTATCTTCATTTTGGTCTTCCTTTTTCTCACTCCTTCACCTCTTTCAAGCATCATTGTTTCTACAGATGTGTCCAAATATTGCTAGCCGAGGGTGGGGGTGGGGGTTGGGGCTTGGGTGTTGCGCCATGGGGAGGGGCTTGGTTGATGCGCTGGGGGGGAAGGGCTTCTGTGATGTGCCTGCACGGAGGGGCTTTGCTGTTGGGCCGAGGGTGGGGGGTGCTCTGTGAGGTGATTCGTAGGCTGGCTTGTATTGTTGTAGATGCCCCACCTTCGCGTCAAATGTGATGACGTTGTGGGCGGAGCGATGTGATTGGTTGAGTGCCATTGCTCCGCCCTCGACTTCATGACGTGAGACGCGGGGGTGGGGCAAACACTCATGGGACTTGTGGAGGCTTCATAGAACGTTGGAGGTGCGTTTTATATAGAGAGATAACAGACCAAACCCACATTAGAGCACCAAAAAGAAGGTGTGCCTACTTACCTGTGGTCTGTGGCAGATGTAAGTGGGAAAGCATAAATGTGCCAGTCAACGAGAACATCTTATAACAATAGTTCCCAAACCTGGTCCTGGAGGCACCCCAGCCAGTCAGGTTTTCAGGATATCCACAATGAATATTCATGAGAGAGATATGACCTGGTGCTTCAATAAAGGAATTTTGACCTTTTACCCCTTGTTTGGTAGTCATTTTGTTATCCTCTACTCTCTTTGGTACTGCTTGATAAACAAAACAATTTACAAGGAAAATTTTATATCACAAACCCTTAACAGAGGGAAAAGTCAATACAAATCGATCCATATTATGATGAGGGTTATTAGAGCCCAGAAAGCACAGAGAAAGTGGCAGACTTTAAAGAACATGACCTTCCAAAGTTTTAAAAACTAAACTACACATTTTAAGCAGTACACGCGCTCTCACAGGTCACCAGTGAAGCTCAACTAGGAGAGGCGACACAGAATCAAATTTGTTTTTACCAAATATCAGTCTAGCAGATAACTTTCAAGTGCACCCTGACTCCATCCCAGTATGGTACTGTGGTGGTCTGTCTGGAATTTCAGTGGCACTATCCAGGTAAGTGCTGCGGAAAATCCAAGATAGACCCAGTGAGCAGAAGTTATTCGGGTAGAAACAGCTTCTATGCAGATAATTCCTTCTGAATATCGACATCAAGTTTTCTATTCCAGAAGCAATAAGCCAAGAAATTCATTCAGTTTGTTATCCATAGGTACAGGAAACATACCTTTCCAAAGACAGAAATGGTTGAACGTTAAAGAAGTGGGGAAAGCATGTGAAGCATTATTTATGGAATTCTTTCCAATTCCTCTTTGTGTATATGTGTGTGCATATACACCCTGATTCTATATATTGCGTCCAAAGTTGTGTACCATATAGCAGGTCCAGAAGTGGTTAAAATATAATTGTCTTTATTAGGAAAAGTAACCCAATGAAGCTCCAGATTTGAAAGTCCAAAGGTCTCACACATTTACCTGTTGTTACTGTTGCCTCTGCTGCTTGAGCTACCACCAGCCCGGAAATGTGAAGGGGGCTGTGGCAGGGAGAAGACAGAGAGAAAGAAATAGAGAAACAAGCTTTAAATTTTGTATGGGTCTCTAGCATCTGGGGCCCATGACCTTTTTGTTGGACTACTGACACTGTGACACTTTGCTGGATAAGGCCCCTTTATCTTCTGCTTCCCTTCTTCTATTCATCTTTGCTACTTTCCAACTTTGAAATCTGGAGCGTGGTTGATGCTAGCAATGTAAAAGGACTCAATATGGCTTTCATCTAATACAAACCATCATTATTATTATTGTTTTTACCCTGAGGCAGCCCTTGTTGGGCAAAATGTGAACCATGTCACGTTACTTTTTCTAATAAACAAAATTATATTTAACCACTTCTGGACCCTCTTTATGGTACATCTATTTCTGGTGCGGATCTTTGTTCTTTGTTGCCCAAAGTTGTGTGCTCAACTTTGGGTGCACTACTGAGATGTGCATGCAAGTAAATTGGACATTGAGCTCTGAACCATCAAAAATTACGTGCTAACGACCAATTATTGATGTTAATGGGCACTTATTAAAATTTGCATGTGCGTCTGACTGTGCGCTATTCTTTAAGGCGTGGCATCTAACTCCCAAGGTGTGTATCTCAAAAGGGGGTATAACTATGGGCATATCGGGGGCGTTTTGAAACGTTTGGTGTGGAATTATAGAATACTGCCTATCCATGCCTAACTTGGGCGGCATTTACACTGGATTTTAGCAGGCGCAAGTCCAGCACCTAAAGGTTAGGCATGGGATCTGCACTAAACACAATTCTATATATGGCTTGTGCCCTTTATAGAATAGCACTGAGCATTCAATGTTTTTGTTGCCGAAGTTTCTACGCCATTTACTGAATCCAGCCGATACTGTATATTTATTAGGATTTATTTACTGCCTTATATATATGTGAGTATATGTATGTATGTTTTTATCTGTGCTGCCTCTATGTGTATGTATGGTATCCATGTTGTTTCTGTCTGTGTCTTTGACCTAGAAGGGAGAGGGAAGGCGGAGAAGGAAAAGACAGTTTTAATGGAATGTTTTCAAAACATTCCCTTGGTTTGAAAAGAATAATACAACAAAACCAAATGTAATAATATATCTAACCATTAGATGTCACCGTCAGCAGATTTCAAAGAATGCACTGTATATTTAAACTACAGGGTGCCACTGTATCAAGTTAACATGTATTGTCATGCTTCTCCAGGAGTAAGAGGTTATGCACCAAGCTACCAGAAATGTCACAAAGTAATCATTATGAAAGATTTAGAGTTCACTTTACAGTAGAATTTATAATAAAGAAAATGCAGTATATATTCCATGGATTAAAAAAGGAAGAAGGAAGACCAAATGATAGCTGGCATGGTTAAAAAGTGAGGTGAAGGAAGCTATTAGAGCTAAATGAAAATCCTTTAGAAAATGGAAGAAGGATCTGACTGAAAATGATAAGAAACAGCGTAAAGGAATGGCAAGTCAAATGCAAAGCGCTGATAAGGAAGAAAAAGTGGGACTTTGAAAAAAGATTGTGTTGGAGGCAAAAACACATAGTAAAATTTTTTTTAGTATATTAAAAGCAAGAAGCCGGCAAAAGAATCAGTTGGACCACTGGATGACCGAGGAGTAAAAGGAGCGCTCAGGGAAGACAAAACTATAGTGGAGAGATTAGATGAATTCTTTGCTTCAGTCTTTATCGAGGAAGATTTGGGAGAGATACTGGTGCCAGAAAAGATATTCAAAGCTGATGAGTCAGAGAAAGTGAATGAAATCTCTATAAACCTGGAAGATGTAATGGCATAATTTGACAAACTGAAGATTAGCAAATCTGAACCAGATGGTATTCATATCAGAGTACTGATAGAATTGAAAAATGAACTTGCAGAACTATTGTTAGTAACATGTAATTTATCTTTGAAATCAAGTATGGTACCGGAATATTGGAGGGTGGCCAATGTAACACCGATTTTTAAAAAAGGTTCCAGAGGTGATCTGGGAAATTGTAGACTGGTGAGCCTGACATTGGTGCCGGGCAAAATGGCAGAGACTATTATAAAGAACACAATTACAGAGCATATTCAAAAGCATGGATTGATGAGACAAAGCCAACATGGATTTAGTGAAGAGAAATCTTGCCTCACCAATCTATTACATTTCTTTGTAGAGGGGAGCAAACATGGATAAAGGTGAGCCGGTTGATATTGTGTATCTGGATTTTCAAAAGGCATTTGAGAAAGTACCTCATGAAAGACTCCAGAGGAAACTGGAGAATCGTTGGATAGGAGGTACTATTGTGGATTAAAAGCTAGAAAACAGAGAGTAGGGTTAAATGGTCCGTATTCTCAATGGGGAAGGGTAGATAGTGGGGTTCCCCAGGGGTCTATGCTGGGAAAGTTGCTTTTTAACATATTTATAAATGATCTAGAGATGGGAGTAGTTAGTGAGGTAATTAAATTTGCTGATGACACAAAGTTATTCAAAGTTGTTAAATCGCAAGAAGATTGTGAAAAATTATAGGAGGACCTTACGAGACAGGGAGACTGGGCATCCAAATGGCAGATGAGAGCAAGTGCAAAGTGATGCATGTGGGAAAGAGGAACCTGAACTATAGCTACGTAATGCAAGGTTCCATGTTAGGAGTTACTGACCAGGAAAGGGATCTAGGTGTCATTGTAGATGATACATTGAACCCTTCTGCCCAGTGTGTGGCGGCGGCTAAGAAAGTAAATAGAATGTTAGGAAAGGAATGGAAAACAAAAATGAGGACTTTATAATGCCTTTGTATCACTCCATGGTGCAGCCACACCTCAAATATTGAGTGCAATTCTGGTCACTGCCTCTCAATAAATATATAGTGTAATTAGAAAAGGTACAGAGAAGGGCGACAAAAATGATAAAGGGGATGGGACGATGTCCCTATGAGGAAAGGTTAAAGCAACTAGGGCTTTTCAGCTTGTTGAAGAGAAAGCTAAGGGGAGATGTGATAGGAGTCTATAAAATAATGGAATGGGTAGATGTTAATTGCTTGTTTATTCTTTCCAAAAATACTAGGACTAGGGGGCATGTGATGAAGCTACAAAGTAGTAAATTTAAAATGAATTGGAGAAAATATTTCTTCGCTCAACATGTAATTAAACTCTGGAATTCGTTGCCAGAGAATGTAGTAAAAGCAGTTAGCTTAGCAGGGTTTAAAAAGGGTTGGATAACTTCCTAAAAGAAAAGTCCATAAGCCATTATTAAAAAGGACTTGGGGAAAATCCACTACTTATTTCTAGGATAAGCAGCATAAAATGTACTGTTTGGGGATCTTGCCAGGTACTTGTAACCTGGATTGGCCACTGTTGGAAACAGAATGCTGGGCTTTATGATCTTTCGGTCTGTCCGATTATGGCAATACTTTTGAGGTCCATTATATGTTCGTCTGATAGAACACAAGAGTACCATTAAAACTAAAAAAAAGTACCTCACCACTAGCCTGCCACTGCGATTTATTGCAACATACTTTTCTCCAACTCAAATGCTTTGTGTTACAGCATATTGAAGTATCTACAAACCGGATTGGTGAGAATAGGAAATGAACACTTATGCAAAGCGAACAGCGCTGGATATTTCGGCTGAACTCTTTAGCCCCAGATGGACTGAATGGCAGAATAGAATGGTGCCACTTTTTCTAGAGGTTCCTTATGTACTACTTTTAGAAGTTCCATATGCCTCTTTTCTCAACGTGCTTGTTTGAAACCTTTCTAAAATCAATTGGTTCATTATTAAGAGACACTATCCCGCTAGGCATTGTACCGATTGGCTTAGTTAAGAGTAAGGCGTCTGACGTAATCAGTTATAAAGAGCGGCCATTTTCAGATGCACTTGTCTTCCTTAGCTCCACCCGTGCGAAGGTATAAAGCTACAGCTTACTACTGAAGCTTACTCGGATGACACTGATACTAATGTTTATGTATTTTTCCTTTTGCACCAGATAAACGCAGACCACCAGACCCTGAGGCAGGTGAACAAAACGCTGGCCACCGTAGGTCGCGGTCAGGATTTGAGGTGCAGGAAAGACCCTAAGGAAAAGGAGACAATAGACAAGCTAAGTTGTTTCACACTTACAGAATCTAAATTAATGTGATAGAGTAATCTAGCAACAAAGTAAAGTTGAACATAACAAGGTTTTTTGGCCAGTGATGAAGCAGTCTAGCCCCCAAAGCTAAAATAGAAAGCTGGGAGCTTCTTGAGGCCTTTTCCTCAAACAACAAGAGAGTGGTTCAACTATCAATGTTTGTTTGATACGCCTATCACCCACATACAGAATATATTTCTAAATACTTATGAGGTACACATCAGAATCACTAAAAACGATCCAACCAGGGATAGGGGTGCAGCAATTGAGATGGGGGTTGTGGCAAGGAGCCTCATGGAATGATTTCGAAACCCTCTGCATGCGTGTGTGTGTTCTGTATGTATGTATCTGCGTATGTGTATGTCAATGTGGCCAAGCGTGTGTGTGTGCATATATATATATATGTGTGTGTGTTTATATTCATGTATAAATTTGTGGACTTATCTGTGTGGTGTATGTGTTTGTGCATGAATTTATCTGTATCTGTGTGTGTGCGTGAGTGTGTGCATGTATGTGTGGATGTATTTGTGCATGTGTGTGACTATTTGTATGTGCTATCTGTGTGTCTGTGTATATCTACAAGTGTGCTTGTATGTGTAGCTATATGTGACCTACTATGTATGTGGGCCTGTATGTGTCTTTCTGTTTCTTCTTCTTGTTCAGTTCTTTTTATATTGATTAGCAACCATTTATGAGATACAAACAGCAGTATGTGTGTGTGTTGGTGCATGTATCTGTGACTGGGAGAGGACAGGAGATGAGAGGAGCAGTTTGAAAGGGGCAATTCCATAACAACCATATTTCAGTGTGTTAATGCTTCCATGCAACTGGTGCTGGAACTTTCTCCTACAGAAATGCATTGGGCCATTTTTTTAGGATTTCATTTCTCTGGAATGCCCTAATCCAGACTGGTCTGTTTTCAAACTCAGGCAGTCTTTTATTAAGGCACATTTTCATTTTTAGTGTGCTCTAAAAATAGGCGTGCGTTAAACGCTAGAGATGCCTATGTGTTCCTATGCAAAAATCAAACAAAAAATGGCTCCGCTTTGTCTGTATATATTTGTAAAAATACACAACTCGAACCAGACAAAACAAATTTACTGCAACAGAGAAATGTTGGCTAATGAAGGTGTCTCATATCGTCACAGAAGCCTGTTTGTGCCAACTTGCTTTTCGGCTCACAAGCCTGTGGAAGTTTGTAATCATAGACCACCTCCAGCCAACCAGTAGTGCTACATATCCGTCTTTTATAGAAGCCTGAGTGTCAAAATGTCTATCTATTTATTCATTAAAACATTGGTGCTCAGGCGCAGAAATCAAAAAGTGCACTACTGTTCAAAAATTAAACACTATTGCAATAAATTGACAAATAATGCAAAAAATCAACTTAACTTGATAGCTCTGAACAATATACGCCGTCTTCTTGGGCTGGAGCTTATCATGTTTCAAAAGTTCAATATATCAACGTACTGACAACTCCGGTATCGCTGTAAGCCCGACAGGACCCTGTTTCGCGGTCAATTGCTTTTTCAAGGGCATAAACTTCTGCAACACGGAGAATAAGCATTAATATCAACAACCTCACGATTTTAGCTTACCTTGTGTGTAAAAGCGACAACTGGACTCACTTCAACAGCCTCTGATGCCGGTAAACAACCAGTCAAAATGGCGTTAGCGTTTTTGTTATAAAGTCTTTAAACCCCACCCCTTACGGCAATGCGTCATAATCAGCTGTTTCATTAAAAGAAACAGTTCCATTGGAGATGTGCGTTCAGTCCATGGGGCTCTACTGTATTCAAACGGTAGATCCACTGGGTCTCTTTTTGCAACAGCAATCTATTGATGTTACCACCACGGGCATTTGGAATAATGCAATCAATCACCATGCATCTTAGCGACTCGCTAGAATGTTGTTTAATAATGCAATGTTGTACAAGTGGGGCTCCAACGTTGTTGGCAGCTATTCTCGATCTATGCTCAACCATTCTAGCATTTAATGACCTGTTGGATTTGCCAATATATACCTTGCCACATGGACATTTGATGTAATAAATAATGTGTGTTGTGCGGCAGGTAGTTTGATGTCTAAGCTGAAAAGTCTGGCCATTATGGCAAAAATTGGATGTTACTAAAGTTAAAGGACATGTTTTACACCCACTTTTATTGCATTTTTTATGACTGCCATGAATGGTCATTAAATGCTAGAATGGTTGAGCATAGATCGAGAATAGCTGCCAACAACGTTGGAGCCCCACTTGTACAACATTGCATTATTAAACAACATTCTAGCGAGTCGCCATTTTGACTGGTTGTTTACCGGCATCAGAGGCTGTTGAAGTGAGTCCAGTTGTTGCTTTTACACACAAGGTAAGCTAAAATCGTGAGGTTGTTGATATTAATGCTTATTCTCCGTGTTGCAGAAGTTTATGCCCTTGAAAAAGCAGTTGACCGCGAAACAGGGTCCTGTCGGGCTTACAGCGATACCGGAGTTGTCAGTACATTGATATATTGAACTTTTGAAACATGATAAGCTCCAGCCCAAGAAGACGGCGTATATTGTTCAGAGCTATCAAGTTAAGTTGATTTTTTGCATTATTTGTCAATTTATTGCAATAGTGTTTAATTTTTGAACAGTAGTGCACTTTTTGATTTCTGCGCCTGAGCACCAATGTTTTAATGAATAAATAGATAGACATTTTGACACTCAGGCTTCTATAAAAGACGGATATGTGGCACTATTGGTTGGCTGGAGGTGGTCTATGATTACAAACTTCCACAGGCTTGTGAGCCGAAAAGCAAGTTGGCACAAACAGGCTTCTGTGACGATATGAGACACCTTCATTAGCCAACATTTCTCTGTTGCAGTAAATTTGTTTTGTCTGGTTCGATATGTGTTCCTATGGGCACCTCTAGCGTTTACCGCACACCTGTTTTTAGCGTGCACTAAAAACACCGGCGTGCCTTAGTAAAAGACCACCTGTATGTTTTCCCTATTTTTTACTCCATGCCAAATTTGGGACTGTTCTGTAGAATTATTTTGCCTCTAGACAGACATTTTTTGACCCCTTATGTATGATTTCTTCCCAATATTCCATTGGGTTGGAAAGAAGAAATAAAGCAGAACAATCTTTCACGTCTTAGTTCCAATATATTGTACCATATGCTGCTTAAAGCTTTGGATTTAAATGAAAATCAAATTGAATATTGTAAAAAGACAAGGATAGAAACCTGGCTTATCCTTTTTCAAAAGCTGGATGGTTGGCTGCCTTTTATCATCTTGCATACATATTAATGCAAATTCAGTGCCAGCACATTTTAAGGCCTGTCATAAAAATAAGGCACACTCTGACTTGTATATTTTTTGGCACAATTGTGTAAATCTAACTGTGAAATAACTAAATGCTCATAAATGACAACTCCCAACAAAAGTCTGCATTCTTTACAGAAAGATCTGTTAAAACTTCAGAGATCAAACCATAGTTTGCTCTACATTAAAAAAAAAAGAAGAAAACAAAGGTACATTCTTTGCATGGCCCACATAATCAAAAATAAGATGTTTTGCTTTATGTTGTCATGAAAGTAATAATGCCTATGACCAGTCTTAATGCAATGGGTCTAAATCTGGTCCCAGGATACTTATAAAATCATTGATAGCAGAAATTACTGTCCTATGAAAATGAATCAGATAAGCTGAGAATTGGAAGCTTAAATGTTTTCCAAGAGAAAATGGTAAACTATATATATATATATTTTTTTTTTTACATGGAGCCACAATATCAGCACTCTGGAGGTAATTCTGTAAGGAGCTGCACATAAATGACCTTGTGAGGGAGTGGGGGGTACATGGATAGGTTTCCATAGGATTATTCCCTCACTGAGGCTGAAGTTGAAGCACCTTATGACAGGTGGCGCTAACCTGCTGAGTCAGAGGGGTGGGGCTCAGGCAGGGAGGAGGGTAAATGCCCTAGAGCAGAACAGTTCAGGGAGGCCCGGAGTGAATAGGTTTCCAGGAAAGAGGCCACCAGCCAAGAGGTGTCTAAGGTAGTGGCAACTGATGCTACAGTACCTGAGAGGAGTGCCAGAGAAAAGAAGTAGCTAGAGCTAAGTGTTTCTCTAGAGTGGGAAACTGTAAACAGTCAAGTCAGCCTCCAGGAGTTAATGATACATGGACAGAACATTGCCAAGGTAGGAGGGAACCTTACAGAGTACTCTTAAGGTGTAACTGGGAGCCAGCTCCATGAAGAGTATTGACCGGCACTGTATTGAGAGAGACTACACTTAAAAGGACTAAGCCTATGAAGTAGCAGAACTGACTACAACCCCTTTTGTGTACATAAATGAAGTACTTTTGAATTTTACCTGGAACCTGTGTGTTAGTTTGCCACATTTGTGTGAAGTCCTGCAGCCAGCCATGAGTCACGTTGCCACAGACCTCTTATAGAATACTGGCTAGTGGAAAAGTTGGTGCAATGTTTAACGCTATGTTCTTTAGTGGTATGTGTGATGATGAGTGAAGTCCACAAATACATGTGTAAATACAGGGTCAGTTCAAGGGAAAGTGGTGCCCTGAGCCAACTTGCTTTGGCCACATCCCCTTCTCCCATCGCTTCCGGAACCCTCCCCCCTCCCCGGTCGAGTCTGTCTTTCCCTCTAGTCTGTCCCCTTTCCTGTAGCCCTGGCAGTGCTCTCTCACCTCTCTCACTCCCCCGTGGTCCCCCGGTTTCCGACAGCAGCATAACAGGCTGTCTTTGACCAGCCCTTGGGTCTTCCCTCTATGCTAAAAAGTATTAAGCAGTTTGCATGTGAATTATTATGTGCTATTAGAGGCTGAGAGCGGTAACTACTACTGAGATGGGATGACAGCATGAACTAATGCACGTGGAAATCACTGGCTTATACAAGTACAAGCACTGCCACTTACATGTGTTATGTTGTAAACTAGCAGCACATACATTTGAAAGGTAGGCAATTTTGCAAACTTACAGGGGAATCCCCATCCCTAGGTAACACCCCTGAACAGAGCTCTCCCGAACAGAGCATCCCACTCGATTACATCTCACCCCACCTGAACATACTCCCATCCTGGCATTAGATATCCCCCTCCCCACATTGAATCCCCCTGTTGAATAGCCCCTCTCCCCATCCTCCCCACCATCTGATCCCCTCTTGGAGGACAACCCCCAACACCTTTAGAGACCCTCCCAAATGACAATCCTCTTTCTGCATTCGCTTTCGCAAACCGTCCTCCACCCCCCCCCCCCCCAGGCAGCCCCAGACCTCCCTCCTACCACCAGGCCTTCCAGAAAGGATCCTGGTCAAGTAGTGGTGGTGGGGGGGGGGGTCAAGAGCACCCCTCCTCACCCACTCTGTCCAGCCCCAGGGACTAAGATGGCGCCTGTGATCTCTAGTGGTAGTCTCATGGTGCTACTGCTAGGACTCAGCCTTTCAAATAAGGGCCTCTCTTACCACACCTTATTTGCACTTTGTAGGGCACAGCAGGTGTAACTGCCAACATTTATCTCATGGGACATACATGTGTATTCTCTATAAGGAATAGTGAATACATTTGTGGATTTCTGTTTTGCCCTAGCTCTGTTCCCACACCCACCAAATGCCCCATTCACACACACACATTGATATGCACATGTTCAAATCAGCTTTCTAAATTTGGAATTTACATGCTTATGCTATATGCGTGTGTAAGTACCAGTATTCACATGAGTATATCCCAAATAGTACATCAGAAAACAGGGCCTATGTATCCTAGGAAGGTGGTGGCTTCAAATTCCTATAGCAGGATATGTGTGAGAGGTAAAGTAATTTACAAGGATAAATCACAGGCAAAATAAGATTTGTATGCATTTAGCTTAAACTCTGACTTGCTTCCTCCCTTGTTATTATGAAATGTTCAGTCAGTGAGGTACGGAAATTAGAACATGAAACATATTGGATTGATTATATTTTATTCCGAAATAATGTTAATGTTAGGACATAGATTCTCAACCTAGTTCTTGGGACTCAAGTTTTCAGGATATCCACAATGAATATGCATGAGATAGATTTGCATACGATAGGGGTAGTGCATGCAAATTTATCTCACATATATCCATTGTGGGTATCCTGAAAATCTGACTGGCTGGGTGTGCACTGAGGACTATATTGAAAACCACTGTCCTAGGATGACCTGCTACTAGATGCATAATAACAGGCTTCATGATGTCCCTGGTGGGCATCCTCTGATTGCATACTGCATAACAGTGCAAAACATGACTTTAGGTAGAGTGTCATTTCTTTGGGAAGATCCTGAGGCTGGCTATTCACAGAAACCGAAAATGTCAAAGTCATTCACTGTTAGTGATGAGAAACCCCTCTGAATTTCAGTTTCTAAGATGTGCCTTTTGTCTTAAACATCAATGAAAATAGTCTACCTTTGATTCTAAGACAGTTATAGAGCAAGAAACTATCAAGGACAGATTTTATGAAATTTATCTTCTAATTTTCTGCGTTGGGGTTTTTTTTTAAGACCACTTCTTCCTGTTCTGCATGCAGCTGGAGATCTGTAAGATATGGATTTTTTTTTTAAATATCCTCTTTAGTGTAGACTCCTGTAACAGGCCTCGGTTTCCTTAGAGATACAGTCTAATACTGTAAACTAAACATACATTTGAATTCAAGCACAACATCCCTTTAATATTATCTAGCAAACCATGACTTTCAAATGTAGCATGTCTTTAGTTCTAGAGAGATTATAGCAGAGGTTGTTTTTCACAGTTGGGCAACCCATTGAGCAGACAACACAGTAACCTTTCAAACTGTTACCATGAACCTTTGAACTTATAAGGGACTGTGCAATGCAGTTCTGGTTCAGTTAACAGTATTAGGTACTTATTTTTAAATGCCTATATAAACCCCTTCTGGGAGATATTGCTGGGGGGGTGAGAGGGATCATTATAAGGATAAATCCAAAACTCACAACAAGTGTGACTGTGTAAAAATGGATGCTTAGTGCCATGAGAGAACCCCTTTGTTCCCATTTAAAGAACGGCACAAGGTATCAAATGAATATGCAGCCCCAGCAAGACACTAGTCTCCTCGTCCCCTGTTTCTGATTTGCAAAAATATGTACCCATGTTCTACAAGTTACAAGAACATGATGGCAAATATAGAGATTTAGGGCCAGCTTTAAGCAGGGGCAGTAGGGGTGGCTGCACAGGACCCTGTGCTCCTAGGGACCCCTAGTAAGGAAAAGGGGGATGCTGGTGGGGAAAGAGCACCAGTGAACCAACAAGCGACTGTTTTGTCAACATTAAGCACTAATTATTGATCCGCCAACCATTTTGCTACCAAATTGAGACAAGTCTGCAGCGGGGCAATGAAAGGAGGGGAAGAATAGGATGGATAGGTTGAGTAAATGAGAAAAATATCATCTGCATAAAAATAAGCTAATATACCTAAGGACTCGATGAGGACTGCAAGGGGACTCAGGAATAAATTGAATAGCAAGGGTAAAGAATGGAGCCCTGGGGGACAGCACAGTGAAATTCTCTGGTGGGTGATGAAGAAGAAGTGACAACTTAGAAAGAACGGTGTGACAGGAATGATGTGAACCAAGAAAGGACATCACCTGCAATCCCAAAGGATGAGAGATGAGAAAGAAGTAAGGAGTGATCTATGAGGCCAAAAGCTGTGGAGAGGTTGAAGGAGACAGCCAGGACAATTTGGTGCTGATGAAGATAAGAGTGGATGTTGCTCAGAAATGCTACCGTTACTGTCTGTGTGCTAAAGTGAATCCTGAACCCTGATTGGCGTGGGCGTAGAGCTAAAACTTTGTCAAGGAAGGAGGTTAACTGGTCAAATACAACTTTCTCGAGAACTTTGGACATAAATGAGAGGTTAGAAACTGGGCGGTAGTTACTCGAAACTGATGGGCCAAGGTTGGTTTTTTTTTTTCAGAATGGGACATACAATAGCTAGCTTCCAGATATCTGGAAACTGGCCAGAAGTAAGACTGAGATTGATTATAGATAGAAGAGTGAGAAGAAGACCTAATTCGTGGACCTTCAACCACGTAGTATATTGACCGATGATAATGTTGGTGAGTCATGAGTGATTGACTCATGTGAAATGAGTCACCACTGAGGTCAAGTATAAAGCTATTGTGATATGTACATACTAATAGATTAATACATATAAGTGCTGAGCATATGATGTGAACTATTTGGGATTCTGCCATGTACTTGTGATCTGGATTGGCCACTGTTGGTGGCAGGATACTGGCTAGATGGATCATCGGTCTGAGCCAGTATGGCTATTTTTAAGAACATAAGTGATGCCATACTGGGACAGACTGAAGGTCCATTAAGCCCAGTATCTTGTTTCCAGCAGTGACCAATCCAGGTGATAAGTACCTGGCAAGATCCCAGAACTGTAAAACAGATGTTATGCTGCTAATCCTAGAAATAAGCAATGGATTTTCCCAAGTCCATCTTAATAATGGCTTATAGACTTTTAGGAAGTTATCCAAACCTTTTTTAAACCCTGATAAGCTAACTGCTTTTACCACATTCTCTGGCAATTAATTCCAGAGTTTAATTACATGTTGAGTGCATAAATATTTTCTCAAGTATGTTTTAAATTTACTACTTATTAATTTCATTCCATGCCCCCTAGTCCTAGTATTTTTGGAAAGAGTAAAGAAATTTACGTCTACCTGTTCCACTCCACTCAGTATTTTATAGACCTCTATCACATCATCCCTTAGCCATCTCTTCTTCAAGTTCAAGAGCCCTAGCCACTTTAGCCTTTCCTTACAGGGAAGTCGTTCCATCCCCTTTATCATTTTCGTCACTCTTCTCTGTACCTTTTCTAATTCCACAATATCTTTTTTGAGATGCGGTGACAAGAATTGCACACAGTATTTGAGGTGAGGTCACACCATGAAGTGATGCAAAGGCATTATAATGACCGAGGGGTAAAAGGGGCGATCAAGGAAGATAAAGACATAGCAGAGAGATTGAATGAATTCTTTGCTTCAGTCTTCACCAAGGAAGATTTGGGTGGGATACCAGTGTCGGAAATGGTATTTCAAGCAGACGAGTCTGAGAAACTTACTGACTTCACGGTAAACCTGGAGGACGTAATGGGGCAGTTCAGCAAACTGAAGAGTAGCAAATCTACTGGACCGGATGGTATTCATCCTAGAGTACTGATAGAACTGAAAAATGAGCTTGCGGAGCTACTGCTAGTGATATGCAATTTATCCTTAAAATTAAGTGTGGTACCGTAAGATTGGAGGGTGGCCAATGTAACGCCAATTTTTAAAAAAGGTTCCAGGGGAGATCCGGGAAATCATAGACTAGTGAGTCTGATGTCGGTGCCGAGGAAAATGGTAGAGGCTATTATCAAAAACAAAATTACAGAGCACATCCGAGGACGTGGATTACTGAGACCAGGCTTTTGTGTGGGGAAATCTTGCCTGACCAATTTACTTCAATTCTTTGAAGGAGTAAACAAACATGTGGACAAAGGGGAGCCGGTTGATATTGTGTATCTGGATTTTCAAAAGGCGTTTGACAAGGTACCTCATGAAAGGCTACAGAAGAAATTGGAGGGTCAGGGGATAGGAGGAAATGTCCTATTGTGGATTAAAAACTGGTTGAAGGATAGGAAACAGAGAGTGGGGTTAAATGGGCAGTACTCACAATGGAGAAGGGTAGTTAGTGGGGTTCCTCAGGGGTCTGTGCTAGAACCGCTGCTTTTTAATATATTTATAAATGATTTAGAGATGGGAGTAACTAGCGAGGTAATTAAATTTGCTGATGACACAAAGTTATTCAAAGTCGTTAACTCGCGACAGGATTGTGAAAAATTACAGAAGGACCTTACGAGTCTGGGAGACTGGGTGGCTAAATGGCAGATGACGTTTAATGTGAGCAAGTGCAAGGTGATGCATGTGGGAAAAAAGAACTCGAATTATAGCTATGTCATGCAAGCTTCCACGTTAGGAGTTACGGACCATGAAAGGGATCTGGGTGCTGTCGTCGATAATACACTGAAACCTTCTGCTCAGTGTGCTGCTGCGGCTAGGAAAGCGAATAGAATGTTGGGTATTATTAGGAAAGGTATGGAAAACAGGTGTGAGGATGTTATAATGCCGTTGTATCGCTCCATGGTGCGACCGCACCTTGAGTATTGTGTTCAATTCTGGTCGCCGCATCTCAAGAAAGATATAGTAGAATTGGAAAAGGTGCAGCGAAGGGCGACTAAAATGATAGCGGGGATGGGACGACTTCCCTATGAAGAAAGACTAAGGAGGCTAGGGCTTTTCAGCTTGCAGAAGAGATGGCTGAGGGGAGACATGATAGAGGTATATAAAATAATGAGTGGAGTGGAACAGGTGGATGTGAAGCGTCTGTTCATGCTTTCCAAAAATACTAGGACTAGGGGGCATGCGATGAAACTACAGTGTAGTAAATTTAAAGCAAATCGGAGAAACGTTTTCTTCACCCAACGCATAATTAAACTCTGGAATTCGTTGCCAGAGAACGTGGTGAATGCGGTTAGCTTAGCAGAGTTTAAAAAGGGGTTAGACGGTTTCCTAAAGGACAAGTCCATAAACCACTACTAAATGGACTTGGGAAAAATCCACAATTCCAGGAATAACATGTATAGAATGTTTATATGTTTAGGAAGCTTGCCAGATGCCCTTGGCCTGGATTGGCCGCTGTCATGGACAGGATGCTGGGCTCGATGGACCCTTAATATTTTCCCAGTGTGGCATTACTTATGTACTTATGTACATTCCTTTCCTGATAATTCCTAACATTCTATTTGCTTTCTTAAATGCCGCTGCATACTGTCCCATTTCCTGGGCAGTGACTCCTAATGTGGAACCTTGCACCATATAGCTATAGTTTGGGTTTCTCTGACCGCTAGGGAATCCCACTATCTACACTTCTCCATTGAGAATACTGACCATTTAACCCTACTGTCTGTTTTCTATCTTTTAACCAATTTTTAATCCACAATAGGACATTACCTCCTATTCCAAGACTTTCTAATTTCCTCTTTCATGAGGTACTTTGTCAAACATATTTTGAAAATCCAGATACAAAATATTGACCAGCTCAACTTTATCCACATGTTTATTCACTCCTTCAAAGAAATATAGTAGATAGGTGAGGCAAGATTTCTCTTGAATAAATCCATGTTGGCTTTGTCTCATTAATCTATGTTTATGTATATGCTCTGTAATTTTGTTCTTTACAATAGTCTCTACCATTATGGTCGGCACCGACATCAGGTCACTGGTCTATAATTTCCAGGATCACCTCTTGAGCCCTTTTTAAAAGCTGGCTTTACATTGGCTACTTTCCAATCTTACGGTACCATGCTTGATTTTAAAGATAAATTACATATTACTAACAATAGCTATGCAAGTTCATTTTTCAATTCTATTAGTTCTCAAGGATATATACCATCCAGTTACTCTTCAATTTGTCAGATTGCCCCATTACATCTTCCAGATTTACAGAGATTTGTTTCAGTTTCTCTGACTCATCAGCATTGAATACCATTTCTGGCACTGGTATATCTCCCACATCTTCCTCGGTGAAAACTAAAGCAAAGATCAGTGAGGTTTGCGTTGGAAGCACCTTGCCGAGGTAACTGCCAGTTCAGAGTTGACTGAGAATGAAGTGGTAATTGTTATGTTTGTTTAGTCTACTGAAGATGCCGTGTGGAAATACATGAGTTCATGTTGGGACTAATCGCTATTGAGACATCAGACTACAGGAGTAAGGGATAGTATCCCTCACTGACTTACTACCTACAGCTGGTATTGTTCAGTATCAACACAGGAATTGGAGAGTAACAGTCCAATTGAAGGGAACAGTTTGCATAATAGTACTTGTTTGAGACATTGGTCGGAAATCAGTCACCAGTGATTACAGATATGGATAAAGCAGGAGAAATTACACTACATTACACTCTGTTTTATATCCCGCTATTACCACTAAGTTCTAAGCGGGTTATATATAACAACAGAGCTAGGACTTTCTCCTAGGATATTATTAGCAAAAGATCATAATCAAGAGGTACATTTTCTAAACAGAATAATCTTTAGACTTTTTCTAAAGGCGAGATATGAATAAGAAAAAGAAAGTTGTACTACAAGATCCTTCCATAGATGTGCTGCTTGAATGGCCAAAAGTATCAAAATTTGAAAATCTCCTTATCCCTATAGTTGATGGAAAAGTAAAAAAAAAAAAACCCCCAACAATAATATTACCTCTCCTGGCTCTTTGAAATGAGACAACACGGAAATGAGTTAATAGCTAGGAATTTGACCATGCAATGTTTTATAAAGAAAACATGCAAATGTAAAATTTACCCAAGCCTCTATAGGCAACCAATGTAAACTACTGTAAAGAAGGGAAACACTGTCATATCTGGAAAAGTCATATATCAATCTGACAGCTGTATTACATAAGTATTGCCATACTGGGACAGACCGAAGGTCCATCAAGCCCAGCACCCTGTTTCCAACAGTGGCCAATCCAGGTTACAAGTACCTGGCAAGATCCCAGAACAGTACAATACATTTTATGCTGCTTATTCTAGAAATAAGCAGTAGATTTTCCCCAAGTCAATTTTAATAATGGTCTATGAACTTTTCTGTTAAGAAGTTATCCAAACCTTTTTTAAATCCCATTAAGCTAACTGCTTTTACTACATTCTCTGGCAATGAATTCCAGAGTTTAATTACACATTGAGTGAAGAAATACCTTCTCCGATTCATTTTAAATGTACTAGTTTGTAGTTTCATTGCTTGCCCCTAGTCCTAGTATTTTTAGAAAGAGTAAACAATTGATTCATGTCTACCCGTTCCACTCATTATTTTATAGACTTCTATCATATCTCCCCTCAGCCGTCTTTTCTCCAAACAGAGCCCTAGCCACTTTAGCCTTTCCTCATAAGGAAGTCGTCCCATCTCTTTTATCATTTTTGTGGCCCTTCTCTGTACCTTTTCTAATTCCACTATATCTTTTTTGAGATGCAGTGACCAGAATTAGCCTAATAATAACTCTGAATCAAATGGATTACCAAAGGAAAAGTTGATCTTTTTTATTTTTTTTACATTTCTACCCCGTGCTTTCCCACTCATGGCAGGCTGAATGCAGCTTAGGTACTTATTTGTACCTGGGGCAATGGAGGGTTAAGTTTACAAACTTTTATCTTGAAAGAAAGAAGCTAGCTGGTTAGCACTAGGACATTTTCCTTGTTCAGCTTTAATAGAATCAACAGGTTTAGAAAGTGAACTAACAATAGAAAACAATTGCTTTGTATTACCATTTTCTTTTTGAATATCAATCTGTGAGACCCTGCTTCTTTCGAGTGTTTATTATTTTGCATGAATGTATATTTTTGTTTCATGCTATAGGTTTATATTATTATTGAGAAGAGATGTTGACTGCATAATCCTCGATATTTACATTATTGTAAGTTTTGAACAGCTAGTTGTATTATGTGATTTATTAATAAAGTTTATTTTATTTTACATTGTTTAAATTGGAAGTATGATTTCTGAGGATTAATATTATATATATGGGAAATCATTTAGTAAGGGTAGCCCAGTGTTTGGTATTTGATTAATGGATATTCATTTGAGATATCTTGAAAACACATTTCTTCAGTCTGGCCTTTCTGAATACAAAGAACTATATTTGAATTTTACCCACACCCTTTTCTTAATCTTATTACCCATCTAGTCCTGCCTAATTATGCTCTCACCTATCCACCCTTATTTGTGTGTCCTTGAGATAGTCTAAATCCCTGGTTACTTACTGCACATTTATTTAATTTGCTTCTTGAACTTATTGTAATTTGTGTTATATTCTTTACATTATTATGTTTTATTCACTTTTTTGTTTGTAAGCCACATTGCACTCGAGTCTATTTCGGGCTAATATAGGGTATAAATGACATAAATAAACAAATAAATAAATAAATGTAAAAATATGACTGACTGGTGGAAACCCCAGGACAGCTTTGAGAATCACTGGTCTATGATATTTCATCAGAAATATTTTCGTGCCAAAGTCTACATTTCTCAATACTGAAGAATATATTTATCCCATATCCCATCTTCTACCTCTTCTCCCAATTGGTCACTCTCCCAGGTAGCTCTATGCCAGTCAGCCATCCTCAACCCCCTAACTCCTCCAGGCAGTCGCTATATCCTTCCCCATCTAGTTCTGTTCTCCAGCTAGTAACTCCTCACGGGCAGTGCCCCTAGCCCGTCAACCAGGTACCCCTGCAGACTTCCCATTAGGCCATCTCTACTAACCTTGATCCTCTTGCTATGGTCTGCAGCTACTACCAGAACAGAAACTTCCTCCTTTCTGCATCATGTGGCTCTCAATACGCCTGAACCACATGGTACAGGAACTACTATTCTGGTTTCATGAGATTTGAGACCCCATGACCAGTGTAGGAATTCCTGCACTGTATAGCTCACACTCAGAGAGCTACGTGGTAGAAAGAGCAAGAAGATCCTGTTCTGGTGGAAGCAGTAAAAATAAATAATTAATTAATAAAAAATTGAAAGACACAAAATTCCCAGATGCCAAGGAAAATTTCTAGTTGCCATGGTGACCTGGCAGCTGGGAGTTGTAGAGCCTGTCATCTTTTTGGTATCTATGAGAAAAATTCTTTAGCATATATGGGCATATGTCTGAAATAATTGTAATGCCTTTTTTAAATGGCAGAGACCTATAGTGGCTCTCTTACAGAATTGTATTGTGACCTTTTGTACCACTTACAATTTCCTGAATAGTGGAGAACACTCTGCAGTGAAGTAATGGTGAGAGGAGACCTCACTTGGAAGCAATTTGAACTGGTATAAATAATACCCTTGAGCTGAGTAATAGTCTTTGACTAATTAAGTTATTGTACCCCAGTGAGCTCTGGATCAGTGGTCGCTTAGCCCACTGCACTATACAGTATGTGTGCTCTGGTTAACTACCACAGAATACCCCTGCTGTTCAGGAATAGAAGGAGTAACATAAGGAAGACATCTTGGGATATTCAGACAGAGAGGGGATCCTTGATCCTGGAGAAGAGTAGAGGAGGATACAATAGACATCCCCGATATCTAGGGTTGCAAACTGTTTGAAAGGGAAAAATCTGCTACCTGCCGCTACTCATCCTTCCCCCAGCAGGGCTGCTGAGGGGGAGGGGCAAGGGATCTGTCTCTCTCCTGCTCCTGTGTATCGGGACCCGGGTGATTGTGTTAACACGATAACCTGGGTCTCAGCACACAGGAGCAGGAGAGTGACAGACTGAGGGAGGAACAGAAGCAGAAAGGTAAGGGGGCGAGGGGAGCAGCTGCCTGAGGGAGGAGAGGGGGCAGCAGTGGCCCAAGTAGAGGTGGGGCAATGGCAGCCTGAGTAGGAAGGAGGGTGGCGGCAGCTTCGGTGGCCCTGCCCCGAGCTTGGCTCTGTCCTTTGGCGGTCCTTTCCCCGGCCATACCCCTAACTTCAGCGAGGGAAGCAGTGAAGGTGTAACACCCCCTTGAGGCTTCGGTACCCTCTTGTGGCTCTGGAAATATCACAGTTTAGTTAGCAACAGCTTCACCAACCAAATATCAGCCAGACACAGCTATTTCTAGTGGATTTTAAGGTTAAAGAACCCCCTCTCAGGACACACTTACAGCACCCTTCTCTTTCAGCCCTGACTCCCAACTGCCTGTACAAAAGGAACACAGAGAGAGGGAAACCAAAGCAGAAAACGTGAAACAACAACAAAAAAAGCATCAAGAGCCTCTAGGGCCGTCTTTCCGTATACTTTGGATAGCTTCTGTTCTTTCTGAAGAGCTATCATACTGTTTCCTGACGCAGGAATAGATGTCTTTGGGCCACTGGTCCGTCAGAGATTTGAAGTTCTAGATTAAACACAGCCCTTGTTGGGTCTGAAAATAAAGATCTGTTTGCTATCCTCAGTTCTGGAGGCCCTTGATGCTTTTTTTGTTGTCCCAACTGCTTGCAACAGCTCACTCACACACGGAAAACAACTTATATCACAGCCATCAGGTGCCTACAGCCAGGGCTGGTGCTAGGGTCTCTGGCACCCCACCCCCTTGCAACCTATAAATCAGCACTCACCAGCGCAGCATCTCCCCCTTGATGCCAGCACTTACCCCTCTATCCTTGCCTCCTCCCAAGCACCTACCCCTCTCTCCTTGCATCCTCTCCTCCCCAGCACCTGCTTCTCTCTCCCCTCCCCTTCCCGGCACCTTTCTCTGTCTCTTTCTTTTCTCTTGCTGGTTGTCAAAGCTTCCTCTGTGTTGCAGCAAGGGCAGTGGCAGCATTGTAAGCAGGCTGCTTCGGCAGCCTGGGGGAGGCCTTCTCTTATTTGGGTTCCTCCTCCTTTGAAGCAACTTCCTGTTTTCTCAAGAAATGTGCCAGGGAGGGAAGGGAAATGGAGGGGTGGGTGGGTTGGGACAAAATAAGCATTGCCATACTGGGACAGACCAAAGGCCCATCAAGCCCAGCATCCTGTCTCTATCAGTGGCAATCCAGGTCACAAAAGTACCTGACAAGATCCCAAAACATCTGACATTCTAGGCAAACCTTGTGCCACATGCCTCCCCCCACCCCCAGGAGCAGCTCAAGGCTTCCCCCTCATAATCCAGCATCTCTCTTCCATTCTGGATGACTAGCATATCCCCTTCCCTTGCCTAACTGCTCCCCCCCCCAAGTCCAGCACTCTCCTTCCCCCTTTCTACAACCCCCAAGTGGCCTTTACCTTTCTATCCTCCAGGTAGTCAGCAACTGCATTTTACCTCTCTACCCCCCTCCCCCCAGAGGTAGCCAGCATCTCCCCTTCTCCTCCCTAACCACCACCCAATGGTTCAGCATTTCCTTTTCCCCTCCCTATCCCAATCCAGTATATCCTCTTCCCTTTCCTGGCCCCATGCCCAGCATCTCTCGTCCTCTATCTCCTTTCCCCTGTTGCCACCACAATTTTCCTACCTCTTCCTGGCTACTCCAAAAGTACTTAGCGCTGGTTCAAGACCTTTCAGTATCTGTACATCTCCAATTCAATAATTTTACCATATAAAACTTCCATTATGAGAATTCATTTCCTATTCTCATCTTTATTTTTATCATTGCAAGAGGAGAGTTCTTGTCAATCAATATAGCTGTGCTCCTTTTTAAGAGCACTATAGGAATAATAGCATTGCCTGATGCATTTTCTTTAAAGTTTAGACATTTTGTTTGTTATCAACTAGATGTATCTGGTCTTGTCAGCTGCTTGAGTTCTTTATATTTTCTAGTCTCTGTATCTTTTCAATCTATTGTTGCTGTGACAAGTAGAATATCTTAACTAATATTTTCCAGATGCTTCAGATAAGGGCTACAGATCCTGAAATAAAAACAACAGGAATAACAAATACTTTCCTAACAAAGAGTAAGAAATAAGGACAACATAAGAGATGAAATAATATATACCACATTTTCTATATTTTGGTAGCAATTATGATGAAGGGGATGTGGTAGAAGGCTTTTTTTTTCATCCTACAATAGGAAGGTTCTGTGTTTGCATTGGCTTTGCTTTGAGAAAATATCAGCAGTATCTGAACCCTAGTGGTAAGTTGTGCTGTGTATCCAGGGGTCAGACAATATAATTCTTTGAAATAGTAGAACCAGGAGATGAATGTCTGGGGTATCCATCTATCCTGTCCCCTGCTGGAACAGACACCATTGCCTTGAAGTGAGGAGGCTAGGGGATGCCTAAGGTAGGGGGAGAGGTGCATTTTGCTCTATTAAGGGGTGTAGCTTCCCAGTGGGGCTTATAGAATGGCACTTTTTTCACACTGGGGGAGGGGGTGTCTTTGGGCCACTGGTCCGTCAGAGATTTGAAGTCCTAGATTAAACATTTTGGACATAGGGATAGCAGCCCCTTTAAGCATATAGAAGGAAATTCTATAACAGGGTGTGCCCTTTTAGGTGCCCTGAATTTTTGTGGTGAGAGTCTAGTCTAGGTGACCAGATTTCATTATAGAATACTAGCACCTGCAGTTATACCAGCAATAGAGCTGATGAACTGCAGTCATGTAAATGTGGCAAGAGCACTCACAACTTACTGTATTCTTTAAGTTACCATTCATAGGTTCAAGCCCCACCCATGCCCCTCCTAAGCTCCACCTATGTGAACGCTCCCTTGAATTTATGCGCTGTGCAACTTACACATGCACTTATGTGGAGGGGCATTTTCAATATGATGACTAAGTCCAACTTTGGATGTTTTGCTAAAAAAACATCCAAAACTCAAGTGGGGAATATAGCCATTTTCAAAACAGAAAAACATCTTTTTTTTTTCCAAAAAGCTAATTTCTAGATGCTTTTGTGCTCTGTGCATTTATCTTTTTAGTGCATTAAAATAAAAAAAGTCCAAGTGAAAAACGCACAAAATCAAGCCATTGAGATGTAGGAGGAGTCAACATTCTTAATAGACTAGCAACACTGACATCTCAAAAGAGCAATGGGGCACCCTAGGTGGCACTGCCATGGACTTCAAATAAATGCTTTCCGGTACGCATCTCACCATTGCTCCCTTATCTTGTCTGCTGAGCCCCCCAAAACCAACTACCCCCAACTGTACACCAGTACAATAGCCCTTATAGATGAAGGGGTCACCTATATGGTGGGTACAGTGGGTTTCTAGTGAGTTTTGGAGGGCTCACAGTTTCTACCACAAGTGTAACAGGCAGGGTGAGGTATAGGCCTGGGTCCACCTGTCTGCAGTACACTGCACCCACTACTAGACTACTCCAGGGACCTGTGTGCTGTTCTCTAATGGCCTGAGTATAGCATCTGAGGCTGGCATAGAGGCTGGTAAGTAACATTTTTAATCACTTTTTTGGGGGTTGGGGTGGGAGGGGGTTAGTGACCACAGTGGGACTCAGGAATAACCTTTCTCTGTCTTTTCTTTTTTCTGCTTTTTCTTTCTCCCATGTCCCTCGCCCTCACTGTGGTCTACATATTTCTCTCTTTTTTTCTGCTTCCTCTTTCTTCCATGCCCCCCGCCCCTGCCGTGGTCGCATTGTGTCTTTGGCACCTCTTACTTCTCCCAGCATGGCACTTCAGCGGGCCCCCTCTTCTCTGCGGCTTCTTCTCCCTGCTCCTCACCGCTGCACTGAAAACAGTGCTGCATTTTGCCCAATCCAAAGTGTCTCTCTGTAAAAGATATAAGGCGTAACTTCCTGTTACAGAGAGATGCTATGGGCAGGGTGAGAAGCGGCACTATTTTCACTGCAGAGGTGAGGAACAGGGAGAAGGAGCCACAGAGGAGAAGGGGGCCGCTGGAGTGCCGTGCTGGGAGAGGTAAGAAGAGGTGACAGCTAGGGGAGAAGGGAAATCAGAGTTAACTTGTTAAAAATTTTAACGCACGTTATTCATTTAATGCTTTAATTGCGTTATTAACACGTTAAATGGACAGCCCTAAAGTGGAGCAATCCTGAGATTAATGTTTGGGGTGATTTTAGATTTCAGGATGGGTCTTTTGGAAAATCCTCGATGGAGAATATTTAGGGGAATTTTTATTAATTTTTTAAGGTGGTGTCAGTGAATTTTGAGAGATTTAAAATGATTTTATTAACGTAAATTGGAAGATGTCCCTAAACAATGGGAATTATTGGAAACTAAGAACATAGTATTGTGTGAAAAGATGTGCATGTGGGGCATGGAAATTTTAGCTTAGTGTAACTGAAATTTAATAGTAAAATTCTGGAAAATATAATTTTGCCATTATTTCCTATGGAGATGTTTAAAATCAAAATGGAGATCAGAATGTTTATTCAGGGTTCCATGAGTGACAGGTGAAAAAATAAAATGGGCTCTGAGAGCTTTATGATTGGCTGCTCCTGACCAGGTGACCCAGCCAAACAGGGGTTTCCATGGTTTTGTCACCAGTGTCAGTTGCTGAAAGAAACCCTGGAAGCCAAAGGATGCAGTTTGGTGGAAGTGGTTCTGTTTGTTCAGGTGTGGCCTGATGTGGTATTTGAATGAATTATTTTGACTGAGTGACTGGTCTATTAGATAGAGAAAGTGTCTGGGTGTAGATTAAACTTGAGGTGTGGAAAAAAATTTTTGATGCACGCCAAGGCCCCCTTTTACCAAAGCAGTAAAAGATAGGTCTTTCTTTTTTCAAAGAAATGGATGTGTGGAAAGTGAAGCACTTGCTGCTTGGCCATTTTGGGAGGGAGCACTTACCGCCACCCATTGAGGTGGCGGTAAGGGCTCCCACACTAACCCGGTGGTAACCAGGTGGCAATGGGGCACGCTGGGGGTGGGGACTACAACCAGGCTGCTGTGGTAGCCCAGTGGTACTTCCCTTCTGGCGAGCGATAAGCTCGCGTTGGGCTTACCGTTGCTTTGTAAAAGGACCCCTTAGTGTCGTGGTAAAATAGACTTATTTTCCATTATTCCTATTAATGAGCACATACTAATTTTCCCATAGCGCATGAGCATTTACCAACATCTATTTTCTAGGCGGTAAGGGCTCACATACTAAGCATGTACTAATCAGCGCATGGTGATGTAGCTACTCTAACCAATTAGTGCAGAATATGCCTACGCTCTGCCCCCAGACATGCCCCCAGTGCTAAAATATAAATTCCGTCTTTTAGCGAGTGGGAAGCAAGCACCGATCCCAAAACTACTGTGGGATGCCTGAGCATGTCCCGCGGTACTACATTTTAACCTGCAGTACGCATGCATTAGTGAAAGGGCCCCAGTGTTTAATAAGGAATCCAGTGGTATTCCCACAAATACAGGAAAGAAAAAATTTAGGAAATTCAGGTCAAAAAGATAAAGGGGTCCTTTTACTAAGGCACGCTAAATGATAAGACACCCATTATATTCTTATTAGTGCATTGTAAGGGGCAGTGGTGTAGCCAGAGGTGGGCCGGGGCCCACCCTCTTAGGGCTCAGGCCCACCCAACAGTAACATACGTTTAGTGGTAGCTGGTGGAGATCCCAAGCTCCACCAGCTGAAGAGTTCCCCCTGATGGTAAAGAAAATGCTACTGTCCACAATACTGGCACCTGCACATGCTCAGTTTTCAGTGCATGCCTGCTGCAGACTTGCCATGGTGGAAAGAAGTGTTTTCCCACCAACCGAGATATTTTTTTTTGTGGTGGTGGTGATGGTGGTAGGCGGGGGGGAGAACACTTGGTGCCCACCCACTTCTTGCCTAGGCCCACCCAAAATCTGTTGTCTGGCTATGCCCCTGGTAAGGGAGCCTTTTACTAAAGCTTAGCTCGAGTTATCTGCGACAGGGCCCATTTTATTCCTATGGGCCCTGCTGCAGATAATGCAAGCTAAGCTTTAGTAAAAGACCCTAAATCTATTAGTGTGCCTTATTAAAAGGACCCCCCCCCCCCAAATATTTTATAGCAGTCAGATTTACCATCTGCATGAATCAATGAAAATTTCAGCTAGCTAGGCAAGAAGTTCAGCCCTAAGAAACCTACAGTGGTAAGTATAATTGAAATTAATTCTACACAGAAAAATTGTATGTAATAATATAAGTGGATCTACAGTAAAAAAATAAAAAAAAATCAATGGTTACATAATTTGCCCACAGAGTCGGATTCTGATAGACTAAACTGAATTAATTAGTAGTGATCTGTAGCATATCTGCTTGTCTTTCTATTGAATTAGAACCTGTGAGATGTTCCATACCTTCAGAAGCTTGTTCTGTATACGCTTGTCCTGGAAAAACAATTATTGAAGAGATTAGATTTTTCTGTCCCTGCCTAGTGCAGTTCTACTAAATTGGCTCTGGAAGATCTTCTAATTTAGTATCAACATGCTGCAGCATAAATACATCCTATGAATGTAGTCTATTGTATTTTGACTTTAACCCTCATTGCCTCTTGTCATTAGAGGGGACCTTTTACTATGCCACGGCAAAAAGTGTCCTACGGCAGTGCGAGTGCATTTTTTGGGTGCTCGCCGCCAGGCCAGTTTTTACTGCATCCTGGAAAGGGCCTTTTTTTTAAGGGGCCGGAAAATGGATGTGCGGCAAAATATAAACCAGCCCGCGTCCACTTTCGGCTTGAGACCTTACTGCCACCCATTGACATAGCGGTAAGGTCTTACGTGCTACCCGGGCAGTAGGCATGCAGTGTGCGCCCACTGCTATTTACTTCTGGGTAAGTGCCATGCGGGAGAAAATATTTTCTATTGTGTGTTTTTGGCGCGCGCCAAATTCAGAATTACCACCTAGTGCACATGGTAGCCGGCCCTTAATGTCTTATCTTCACTGAAAATAACCATAGCTGCTACTGAATTTTTTTTCCTTTGAATTGCTCGTGCTCAGCTCTTTCATAAGTGGAGAAGTATTTATATGGATGGTAAAACATAGGACTCAGCACACTTGCAGAGACATTTTTCTCAGCTCATTGTTTCGAGCAACATCTTAGCCTTTTGAAGAGGAAAGAGTATTTACAGAAAGCAAGCGGGGGGGGGGGGGGGGGGGGGGGGAGAAAATGTTGCCAGCAGGTGACAGGCATTATGTGTGTTCTGTTTTGTGTACAAGATAATTAGCAGGGGTTCCATCCTAGGAACCTGTGGTGCCATTTTCTCTTGTGTAGCACATCGACTTTAGCTCTGCCACATTCATTTGCAGTCATGCTGGTAATTGGTATAATAGTTCAGAAGCACAAAGCAAACTTTCATAAGCAGATGCTCTATTTATAGATCAAGAGCAGTGGAGAATTGTTTTTGTTACATTTTAGATCAATTTCTTCAGTTCTCTGGTCCTGGAAAATACATTTGAAATGAGAGAACGTCTTCAAAGTGATGCTATGAAATTGTGTGATAGAATAGTAGAGGTAGCTAAGTGCACTGGCTTCTTTATTGGGACTCTATTCTGATGAAAGAGGGTCAATTCTAATCATAAAACATAAAAACCAATTTTGTTTCCAAAGTGCCAGGGGGAGTGATGAAACCAATGCAAAACAGGCTTTGATGAATTAACGTGTGTTTGGGAGACTTGTAATTCACTTCTATATGACTCACCCTGATAAAGTCAGTACCAATGTAGTAGAAACCTTTTTTAAAAGAGTGGATGTCCATCTGGTCCTACTTGGAAAGAGAAGAAAGTCAAACTACTCATTTAGGAAAGATACCAGAATGGCATTGATTATACTCTGTGAATCGTATAGGCTGGTCTTTGCCCCAGACCTTGAACTTCCTCCCCATACATAGCCTAGGTAGACTCTTGAGTCTGACTCTGTATCCTTAAATGATATCAGTGGAAAAAAACAATAGAAGAGGAAACAAAGTTTGTCCAAGGAGACAATCACCTTCCAAATACCATCCTAAGTTGACATTAGGGGGTTTCAAAGGGAGATCATTGTCACCAGTGTAGAAAATGCGGCTGTTGCCTACAGAGAGAAATGAAATCTTTTTGAAGACAGTGCCTCCAACAACACCATAATGCTCAATTGTTGAACTTCTGGGAGTTTCACTATCACCTACGTGGTCGACCCATTACCAGCCATTCAATCAGTGTTCCAGGTTGCTCCGCATTTATGTCCGCTCACCTTCCTTAAGGACTGGTTCCATTACCAAGTACTCTGTGAGCTGTGTCTGGTAGCATCACTTGTAGGCATGAAGATATTGTCCTGACATCTGTGCCCAAAGAAATCTCTCCAATTAGTTGGCCAAAATACCCCAATCCAAACGAATGATGGATCCATCTGGCATTGCTTTTCCACACTATGGGGTCCTTTTACAAAGACGCGCTGAAAAGTGGCTTGCGGTAGTGTAGGCATGGGTTTTGGGTGCGCGCAGAATCATTTTTCAGCACGCCTGTAAAAAAGGCCTCTCTTTTTTTTCCCCAAAAAATGGACGTGCGGCAAAATCAAAATTGCCGCATGTCCATTTTAGGTCTCTGACCTTACCGCCAGCCATAGTCCTAACGGTAGAGAATTTGGGCGGTAATGACCTACGCGTGTCAGATGCCACTTGACGCACATCCGCTACAAGTGCCAGAAAATAAAAAATATTTTTCAGACCTGCATAGTGGACGAGTGCCAAAAATGAAATTACTGAAAGAGCCATGCGTTAGTCAGGTGGTAAGTCCATTTGGGCATGTGTTGGGTGCGCGTAGGAGCCTACGTGGCTTAGTAAAAGGGGGCCCTTTGGGAGCTGCCAAATTTACAGAAGGAGATTGCTGCATCTTCTCCTTCTTCTTGCTCCTGGTAACAAACAGCTCTGGTGTATTACACTAGTGCCAGAGAGTGCTCACACCATGTCCTCCTCTAAAGCTACCACGGTAGCCTCTTCACTGCCTAATTTACTGTTTCTGTTTGAATTTTGGACACTACAAAAATGAATTGTACACTGTGCCAAAATATTTCAGTTGAAGAAGCACTTCAGTGACATTTTAAAAATTGTTTTAATTGAAACACCACTGGTGAGCACAGACTGTTTACCGACGTAAAGAAAGTGAGGTTGTGGTCTATGCCTTCAGGCTTGAAAATTAAATGTGTCCTTCCAATGGAGAATCCACATGTTAGCAGGACTCCACTTGGGTACTGTGTGTAAGCCCCTCATCCTTAGAAAAGAGTGGGGAAGGGCTATACGTTAAAGATGTGCCTTGAATAGTAAATTGTTCTTACTGAGGAAGTTATACACTCTAAATGAATGAGTGACAAAGAATACTAGAACATATTAATGCAGTCCAGGAGACCACAGAGAGGCTGAAATTTATGGAAAAAGAAATTAAAGATAGTCACATTATATTTTTGTGTTAAATAGCCTACCTAATATGGCCCTTTCATTAATACTCTAGAAATGAGAAAAGAATTTGAGTTAACATTGGACCGCAGCAAGGGGAAGTTGATTGATGAATTCAGTCAAAAAGCACAAATTAGCAGTCATACAGGAAAACAGGCAAAGAACTCTGGAACAGCTTTCACAGAAGAGGCTGAAGCTAATGAGCAGACATGGTACAGAGTTAAAGACTCCAAAATAGCTCTTACAGCTGCAAATGGAGCTAATGGGTAGAGCAGTCCAGAGTATATCACTACAAGAAAGTGGAACATTTAGGGGCCCTTTTACTAAAGGGCATTTGTCATTCTTGTGGCTTAATGCAGAAAAGTAACGTGTTCCCACCATATTCTTTTGCAGGTATGTCAACATGTCCATTAGGATGCTCAATCTGAGGGGGGGCAGAGCTAGATGGCTGATGCTGAATTTGTATAGTAGAAACTGAGCTGACTGCTTACTTTTTTAAAAAGACTTGAAGTGGTGCAAAGAAAAGCTGCAAAAATGGTATGGGATTTGCATTGTAACATGTATGAGGAGAGACTTACTGACCTGAACATGTATGCCCTGGAGGAAAGGAGAAACAGGGGTGATATGATACAGACATTCAAATATTTGAAAGGTATTAATCCGCAAACAAACTTTTCCAGAGACGGGAAGGTAGTAGAACTAGTGGACATGAATTGAGGTTGAAGGGGGGCAGACTCAGGAATAATATCAGGAAGTATTTTTTCACGGAGAGAGTGGAAGATACTTGGAATGATGGTGGTGACGAAAATGGTAACGGAATACAAAAATGCATGGGATAATTTTTTTTATTTTTGTTACATTTGTACCCTGTGCTTTCCCACTCATGGCAGGCTCAATGCGGCTTACATGGGGCAATGGAGAGTTAAGTGACTTGCCCAGAGTCACAAGGAGCTGCCTGTGCCTGAAGTAGGAATCAAACTCAGTTCCCCAGGACCAAAGTCCACCACCCTAACCACTAGGCCACTCCGCCACAAAGGAACCCTGTTTAGAAGGAATGGATCCACAGAAGCTTAGCAGAAATTGAGTGGCAGCACTGGTAATTGTAAAGCAAAGCCAGTGCTGGGCAGACTTCTATGGTCTGTGCCTTGAAAATGACAAGGACATATCAAGGCAGGTATACATATAAAGTATCATGTACAATGAGTTTATCTTGTTGGTCAGACTGGATGAACTATACAGGTCTTTATCTGCCATCATCTACTATATTACTATGTAAAAACTTTTTTCCTCTTCTGGTTCCTCTATATGGGGAAGAAAAGAAAAGGTAGTAGTAGGACCAGTAAGTTGGTCATGACTACTGCACTGAAGTTGGGTCTGATGGACCGTCATGTTCAGCATCTACCATAATCTGAGAGTGCACACTGCTGGGAGCATTTGCTATGCCGGTAGAAGAGGGGAAAAATGTTTTATTCACTATGCTGGTAAAAGAGACATCTTCCTTGGTGTCAGAAATATCTCAGCCAAGACAAAGGGCAGGCTCTTCCTAACCCAGCCTTGCTTCGTTCTGTTTCTGTGAGTCTGGACTTGCAGGACGTCAGACTAGAACGAAGCCTTGCGTGGGATTGGGAAGAAGAGGACCTCGGCTCGGCTGGCGGGGGTTGGGGCCCCCCGCCAGCAAAGGTAGGCAATGGTGGGTTGGTGGCAGGAGGGGGGTTGAGACGGTCGTTGGCAGGTGGGGGTCAAACTTTGATGGTCAAAGCTGGTGGCGGTGGGGTCGGCAATGGCGGGGGGGGGGGTCAAAGTTGGTGGTGGGGGGTCAGCAATGGCGGGGGGGGGGGGGAGGTTGGCTGCGCCGGGAGGGGGGGCTAAAATGTGCCCCCTCACCTCGGGTTCTGGACCCCCTCCTGCCGAAGTCTGGCTACGCCCCTGGCGGAAACTAGTCAATTAGGTGTTAACAATCAATTTTTGGAGTTAATTGGCACTAATTAGGACTTATGTGCAGATCTGCCTATGCACTGTTCTATAACATTGGGTGCCTAAATTCCATATTGTGTAACTAAAAAACATACATGGCCAAGGGTGGGGCATAGCCGAGTCAGGGGCATTCCTAGAAATTAGGTATGATGTTAAAGAATATTTGGATTTCTGCACCCAAATACCATCAGCTGGACACCAGGATTTAACCCAGCTTTTGGCTGACTTAAGTCCTTGTACCCAAAGTTGGGCATGGGAATCTATGCTAAGCGCTATTTTGTAAAGGTTACTTAGCACTAAGCGACCTTTATAGCATTGGCATTTAGTGTGGATTTTTATTTATTGGGATTCATTAACTGCCTTTATGAAGAGATTCACTCAAGGTGGTGTACAGCAGGTTAACATACATTTTTAAATGGTGCTTAACTTTGGACGCCATTTACTGAATCTGGACCTACCTCTTTTGTATGTCTAAAACCCAAATAGTGTATGTACTATATGGTGATGGTTTGCAACACTTTTTAATACATAAAACTCTGGCCTGGATTTAGGCATAGGTAAAAGCCTAGGTTGCCAAATTTTAAAAGTGACAAATACCCAGGCTAAAAAGAGGCCTAATGCTCTTTCTTTTACAATAATAATACATTAAAAAAAAAAAAACACCCTCATGACATTCTAACTTCCTCTACCTCCCTTTCCAATCTTTCCTATGGGTGACAGAATCTTAAATCCAACTCTGATAAAACTAGGCTGCAAAGTACAAACCCATGTCTTTTACACCATATTGCGTTGTTTCAGGTCATAAATTAAACCAAAATAAATGAGGGAAAATGCAAGTTAGATATTCACCTAGAATCTTACTGAAAAACAGTAATCAAACCATTTCAAAAATGTCAAATGTTCCACATAAGCCAGGCAAACTATTGGTGAAAAAATCATTAAACCATTGTAGAATTTCTCTTTTAACCTAAGTCTACCTATGACTGTAATGCTGGAGCTTAGAATTTCAAATTACTGCCCACAGGAAACAGCTCACTCTAGCATATTTTGCTATAAATAAAGTTCTCTTTGACTCTGCAAAACCATGATCTAAGAATCTTCCCTGCCAAGGAACCATGGATACCCGGATAAGACACTGCAATATCACATAGTAACAGGCTTGGCTTTGATCGACACCTAAAAGAATACAGAGCACAAACAGGAGGAACATAGGATAACAGACAGAAATACTGGCAGGCAGGCTGAGCTCCTCCATCTGTAAGTCCTGTTCAAATAATTGGACACAAAAGTGAAGCACTGTACAGGATTAATTGCAACACACTAGTCGGAACACTGAAAATCACTTAAAAACCTGGATGAGAATCTTCCAGGAATCTCCATCTTTCTCAAGAAAACACTGTGTTGGCCAGTATTTCCATAGCTCCCAGCTAGACCAATGTCTTGCTATGCTGCCGTCTATTAGGTTCTCTGGTGTTCCGGTGTTGCACTGTGTTCACCTTTCCAGTGGATCTGGGAACATGGATTTGCTTAGTGACTTCCACAGTCACTCTTCCTCTTTACAAGCACCTCCTGGATCCCACAATTCATGGGTGTTCTGGAACATCATTCTAGTGTGGGATACATTCAGAGCATTTTCACATTAGGAAACCTCAAGGGACACTTCAGAAGCTCCTTTGAGGCCAGTTTAGGGACTCAGCTTCAGTGCCTCTGGAGGATAAAAGAGTTTTTCTTGGGGGGGTTCCATGCACTTGCATTTACCCTTGCATGACTGCATCATAATGTGGTAGTCTTAGGATTTAGCAGTTCCAGCATTTCACATTTACAGATAATTGTCTGCAGTTTACAACCCAGGACTTGTTATACATAGGCAAACCTTCAGTCATGTGCTCCTCCCCCCTTTTTTCCTGGGCAGCTGCTCAAATATCCACCTCCACCCCAGCTGTGTGACTCAACCTGCCCCATAATCCAACATCTCTCCTTCCATTGCCTACTACTATGATGTCCAACATCTTCCCTTCTCTTCTTACCCCATAGTGTGTGGCCAGCATCTCCCTTCCCCCCCCTATATCATCCTGCCAAGGTGCCTAGCATATCTCTTTTTTCTACTCCCTAACCCCCCCAGGTGGTCAGAATCTCCCCTTCCATTTCTCAACTTCAACTCTTCCTTCTCTTCACCCTACTGCTACCACTGACAGTGCAACCACCCTTCCTCCATCCTCTGCAAATGCTGCTGCATTGAAACTGAGTGCCGGAGCACACAGGCCTGCACTCCAAGCGCTTTTGTATCTCATCCTCCCACAAATTTCTTGCTGTAGTGGGTGGGGCATGGCAGTGCTTGAACATGGGTCTATGCTTAGTGGCATCTTGCCGTGGCCTGCCATGGAGATAACTCACCGCTGCCCCAAGATTTGACTGCCCTGGGTAGACATCTAGTCTGTCTAGTTGTATGACAGCTTTGTCTATATCTCCTTCTACCAGGGTCTCTTTTTCAGGTAAGATGCTCTCAGTTTCAACTCACTGTCTTACCACTAACCCCAGTAATCTCCATTTCTCCACAACATTGTGAGGCAGAAGCAAGAAGGCAGTTCTTCTGTCTCACAATGGCCTTTAGCACCATCAGTGCCACTCCTGCTCCCCATCTGCATGGGCACCCTCAACCCTGCATTAGCAAGGGGAGCCCCAGAAAGAGCATACAACTGCAGTGGTGGGGGAGCCAAGCAATCCTGAGCTGAATCAGCTTTGGGGAGGCTGGGAAGATTAGGGGTTCCTTCACTATCAATACTTCCCCAATCCCTCATATCCTGCTCATCTCTGACTGCTTTCTCTGCTTCCTCTGCTCCCAGTACATAGGTTCCTTTTTATTCTAAGGGGGCAATTCTAAGGGGGCAACATGCTTGGTGGCTCAGGTTCTGGGCAGCACATAGACACTTTGGCTGGGGACTCCTGCAATTACACAGCTCATTATTGCTAGGTCAGCTACTCAGATTAGCTGTCTATGTATACTCGGGCTATAGGCCACATTCCTTCAGTAGAAAACCATAGGCAAAACACTCACCTACAATAGCTGCAGTTACCAGGTTCCCTGCTGGCTCAGCTTGCAGGCTCAGCTGAGGTATAGACCACCTTATCCACCTGGTGAGTATCATGAGATTCCTTCTTTTCAGCTGTGTATTCTGAAGGCTGCTGAGAAGCCATCTTGGTTCCATAAGAATCAATGGGAGAATTTTGTTCACACTTCTCCAAATCCTCTGGGGGAAGGGGAGACTTTATCTTAGCACAGAACAGGTTGGCACACCTTGAGTTTCTCCCACAGAGGCTCCACCTTGCCATCTGTTGCCTGGCAGCAAATATGTGTAATGGCTTGAGTGTCTGGGGAAGCTCCAAACCAGGTGGATAATATGACCAAAAGGAAAACTCCTCTTCCCTACCCCTGGGGAAGTATTGGAGATGAGTGAACTCTCAAGGCCCTAAGTGTAAGGAACTTGTGTAAAAGAAAAAAAAAGTATATAGTAAAGGGAAAGAGGCAAAGCAACAACAAAAGGATAGAAAAGTAAATATAGAAATGTAGAATTAAACATATACTCCCTCTGGATTTGAGATTTATATCTTCTTTATCCTCTTTTAGGAAACAATTAAAGACTTATCTGTTTGATTAATATTTCTAGAAGTTATTCTGCTTTTAGATACATTTTTGTTTTATTAAGATTATATAGCTGTGATATCTGTTCTTCCCTCCATTATTATTGGAGCTTCTTTCTATTATGTAAACCCCTTAGAATCTCTCAGGAAAACTAGTGTTATAGCAAACTCCAATAGAATAGAATAAAAATAATACACATGTGGAGGGGCATTTTCGATAAAATGTCCAAGTCCGTTTTTGGTTGTTTTGCTAAAAATGTCCAAAAATTGAGTGCAGAATATAGCCATTTTTGAACCTGAAAAAGTCTCTCTTTTTGGTTTGAATTCTAGTACTTACGTGCCTATTACAGTTATGTGCATAAGTTCTGGTTAGGCATAAGTTGTCAAAAGGAAGTTACATGAAAATACATTTAAAACAAATAGGAGGAAATATTTTTTCACTCAACAAATAGTTAATCTCTGGAACTCTTTGCCGAAGGATGTAGTAACAGTGGTTAGCATATCTGGGTTTAAAAAAAGGTTTGGATAAGTTCCTGGAGGAAAAGTTCATAGTCTGCTATTGAGGCAGAAATGGGGAAGCTACTGCTTGCCCTGGGATTGGTAGCATGGAATGTTGCCACTATTTGGGTTTCTGCTAGGTACTTGTGACCTGGCTTGGCCACTGTTGGAAACAGGATACTGAGCTAGATGGACCATTGGTCTGATCCAGTTTGGCTGTTCTTCTATTTTTATGATCTAAATTGCGTATGCAAATGTGGGCATGCACCCAATTTGCACATGCAATTTAATTAAATAATGAGCCAATTAGTGCCAATAATTGGCACTTTAACAAGCACTTACTGGTACTAGTTAGATTTAATTGGACCTTATGTGTGTAAATTTAGGTGCAGGACCTGCACCTAAATTTTATGCGCGAGTGAAAAAAAGGGGTACGGAAATAGGTGTAGCGAGGGCATTCCTAAAATTAACATGCATTATTATGGAATAACAGGAATGCATGTCTAATGTAGGCACATACATTTTTACCATGTTTCAGTTGGTGGAAATTGCCGTGTCTAAAGTTAGGTGTGATTCCCGGGTGTAAGCACTATTTATAAACCGTGCCTAACTTTAAGAACAGCTTATAGAATTGCACTTTTTTTGGTGCCATATATAGAATCTGGCTCTAAGCAGTATTCTATAACTTTAGCACACAACTCACCTCCTAATTCTATTTAGTGCACCATAAGTTATGCACCAATTCAGCATGTAATTTTTGGCGCTAAAATATAAGTTAAGCACCAAAACAGGGGCACATGGCAGTTAAGCGTGTAACTGCACTTAGACTATTCTATAATTGTTTCCTTAGAGCATAAGTGCAAGGGGGTGTGTTTAAGGGGAGGTACATGGGCATGTCCAACATTTGCATGCGTAATTTACAAAATACTTTTACGTGCTACACATTTAGGAGCATGTATTTATGCCTGCTATTGTTAGACTTGTGAGTTCTTGTACCAAGTAGAGCACTGCTGAGCCCAGTACTCGGACCAGGTTCTGCTTGGTGGCAAGAAAACCCCCGGGTTTCACCTGCGCTGACCACCGTTCCCCAGAGGTTGAGTCCCTAGGTGCGGGCGGCCTGCAGGATTTACAGGACAGAGCTGGAAGCGGGGTGATGGCGAGAGAGTAATCCAGGTACAGGCAAAAGTCAGTAGGCAGGCGGCAGGCAAGAGAGTAATCCAGGTACAGGTGAAAGTCAGTAGGCAGGCGGCAGGCAAGAGAGTAATACAGATGCAGGCGAAAGTCAGTAGGCAGGCAGCAGGCAGAAGGGTAATCTAGGTAAAGGCAAAGTCAGCAACGAGGGACCAGTAGATAAGAAGCAGACTACAGAGTTAGAAACACCTATCAAAGTAGAAGCCGAAGCATGGAGTCAAGGAAGAGCTCAGCTGATAAAGTGCTGGCATCTGACATCAGCAGGGAGCTGGAGCACAGCCATAGGACAAGAGTAGGGGAAGGAGGAACCGGAAGACTAATAGGAGAGAAGCAAGGGAAGCCAGGCAGAGGAAGAGCAGACCCAGGTGGGTGGAAGCAAAGCAATCAAGGAGCCTGGAAGCCAGGCAGAGAGAGAGAGAGAGAGCAGAAACAGGTGCATGGAAGCAAAGCAATTAAGGAGCCTGCAACCACCACTCTCTGAACAAACCCAGAGCGGACTACACACACATGGCTCAGGCAGTGCCAGTCAAGTATGCGTGTCGATGGGACCCCGTGCAGCCTGAGGACGCCGCTTGCGTTGAGCTAGGGGACATGACAGCTATTGACATTCTCATGGATTCTATATAACGCACCTAGAGATCCAAGCTGAAATCTAGGCATATTCTATAACAACCTGCATAACTTAATTGGCTTAACAAGCTAATCAGCATTGATAACAGTACTTAACAAGTAATAATGAATACTAACTGGCAATAATTAGAATTTACATGCACAACTCACTAAGCATATTCTGTAATGAGCTGCACCTAAATTCTTATTCATGCAGTTCAAAAGGGGCTTGGCTGTGGGTGGGGAAATGGGCGCTTCATGGGCATTCCAAAATTTACACACGCAGTTATAGAATATGGCCCAGTGTGCATAAATCTATGCGCAGGCATTTAGGCCACATTTTCGTTGGTTAGCACACGGCAATGTAGATGTGCTAACCGATTAGCACACAACACAACTGCTCTCCACCCCACCTTGGGAAGCCTGAGCATACCTGTGGTAAACCCTTTTTTTTTTTTTACTGTGGTAAGCATGCATTAATACTTACCTGACTCTTCTTCCCCCTTTCCCTCTCTAAGTTCCCCCCAATTGTACCTACCATACATGTACCTCATTCTACCACAATATCACTTTGTATTCGTTCATGCCATGTATTTGTTCAGACCGGAATCGGCTAACGCTGTTAATGGTTATATGTAAGCCACATAGAGCCTGCAAAAAGGTGGGAAAATGTGGGATACAAATGTAACAAATAAATAAAATACTAAAGAGAACCCCAAAAAGTTCAGTGTGTGAAGCAAGGGAAAGTACTTTTTTTTTCTTCTTCTTGACCTTAGCTCAAGCTGTCCTCAATGCAAGTGCAAGATGAGTATGCTTCTTAGTTCTTATTCCGTATACAGTCTCAGAACAGAAGACCATCAAGTCAACATCGATTTAAGGTACGAATAACCATACAGTGGCTGGTGGATACGAAGAATCATAGGATGAAAAAACTGAAACAGAACATAGCAAATGTTTAGTACTTAGAGTAAATGTGATTAGAGCCACTATGAAGCTCTGGTTTTTCTCTTTCAGATGTTGCCACCAGCTAATCAATTTATTTTACTTAACAGAGCTGCATTTCCTGGGGGGGAGGGGGTACAAGTCTTGCTTCCTTCTTACTGTGTGGAATTCTCACCTCAGTTTAATGTCCTCTCTAAAAATGCTGTTCACTAAAATAATGCAAGGGAGAGGAAGCGAGAGTCGGTGAGTTAGAATGACATTTAAATAACTCCTTTATTCCACTCTACCAATAATTGGGTAATTAAATAACTTTTTTTAGACTGGTAAGAAAGTACACATCTTGATGCATTAGGAGAGCAGCTCGCCCTATTAATATAGGAATAAAAATGTTTATGCATTTTCTGATGATATCAACTATATTGCATGATTCCAAACAAGGCTTAGCCTAAAAATACCCAAGATATGCATAGACCCTGAGCTACAATCCTAAGTCAATGATTCATTTTTTAATAGATTTTTCTTAGTTTCAAATTTGTGCAAATTGCCAAAGATTTTTTATTCTCTTTTTCTTTAATTTCTGGGGATATAACAACATTGGGAGTCTTTGAAATAGTTATGTCTATCTTCGTGAATCTGAGTGGGTTGCTTCTGTACTGCCACTCATCAGAAATCTGTGCAGGCATAGGAAATGGACAATTAAAGAGGGCAATTTTATAACAGGGTGTCCCAGTGAAGAGGCTAAGGAGGCACTTACATACATTCTATTATATATAGATAGCAAAAGAGAGCGTCCAAAAGCATACAAACAAAGATAGTACAATAAGAAGCACAAAAGGGCCTTCAGGACTGGAACAATCAAGAATCTTTACTAAATACACCCGACATGGGCCGTGTTTTGGCCAGGGGCGTAGCCAGACTTCAGCGGGAGGGGGGTCCAGAGCCTGAGGTGAGGGGGCACATTTTAGCTCCCTCCCCCGGTGCCGCCAACCACCACCAACTTTGACCCTCCCCGCCGATGACCCTCTCGACCCCCTCCCCCGCCGCTGTCAGAGTCATAGAAACAGAACGAAGCCTTGCGCCGGAAGAAGAGGACCTCGGCTGGCGGAGGTTGGGGTCCCCTGCCAGCAAAGGTAGCGGACGGTAGCAGCGGGTTGGCGGAGGGAGGGATGGTCGAGAGGGTCATTGGCAGGGGGGGTCCATGGCCAAATCTACGGGAGCCCAGGCCCCCGTGGCCCCACGTAGCTACGCCACTGGTTTCGGCACACCTGCTCCTGCATTGGGTTTTAATATCCTCTCTCTGGATTGGATTAATTAGCACAAGTCACTTATGTTATTGCATATTTTTCCGGTATTTACACTTTGTATTAACACCAGTTCATCAATTATTATTTATTTAATGTATGTTCATTATTTGAATAGACAGTATATCTGTGTTTGCATATTTGATTCAAGCTTGCTTTTATTTTTATAATTTATTCATATAATGCATTTTTATGTTTTTATTAGACCCCTGATGCAGCACATGTGCACCAAAACATGGCCCTTGTCGTATCTATTTATTAAAGATTCTTGATTCTTCCAGTCCTGAAGGCCCTTTTGTGCTCCTTTTTGTACTATTCTATTATATAAAGACATATAGGTGCCTATGGTGGTTATTTTAGAAGACCTATGCATGATTTCCACATGGCAGTGCTCATATGTACATATGGAAATCGTATCCACATGGAAATTGTGATTTCAGAATGGCTACGACTTAACCCGTGGATGCACAGGACTTGTCCATAAGTCTATATTTAGAAAAGAGGCCTGTTGATGGCATGGCATAGGAGGCACTGAGTAATTCATGTTTATGATGTATTCTGCAAAGCCCATGCATGTCCTGTTTTTATGTTACTAGTCTTTTTTACTACCTCCCCAAATTAGTACTCACCAGCCATCTGCAATTTAGAGAGATAAAAGACTAGGAAGGCCACGATTATGAGAAAAGCAATTCTTTAATTTCTTACCAAGAGAAAGTTACAATTACAAATGCTAGTTTCTCATGTGGAGAGCAGGGGACACAAACATGTGGTCTGCCACTGCCTCTCCAACGTAATGCTCTTGTACTACTACTACTACTACTTATCATTTCTATAGCGCTACTAGACGTATGCAGCTGCTTATATACCTTTTGTGTTAAGCAAAGCTTCACATTACTTCAGCACTTATCTTCCTGAGAGATCATTCTGGTCTCTGTTCTCACCATCTATTTTTCCCTTAAGTTGCTAAATCACATGCTTCTGTCCATCCATAATTGCACCGTTCCCATGCCAGCCAGCTTGCCCATAAGGGTATCATAATAGATCATAAATTCCTGAGTTTACACAGGCTCATGTTCTTTAATAAATTACAGGTTTCTCAATCTCTGATAGATTCCAGAGTCGCACCAGCTTGTCAGCCTCTGCCCTTTTTGACCTGTGCTGGGGTGCTGATCTGTGCTCATGATTCTACAGTCCAGGGTGGAAAATCAAAATGTCAGCATCTCTGCTCTTGAGTCCATACCTCTACTGAGATCTAAAGCTCCACTGCCTTTCTGTTGGGTCTATTCTCCTTCTAGGCCAGTAGTTCCCAAACCTGGTCCTGGAGGCACCCCAGCCAGTCAGATTTTCAACATATCCACAATGAATATTAATGAGATAGATTTGCATACCACTGTTCTATGCTGACCAAAGCTTCCTTGCCTTTCTGCCACTGTGGTGGCACATTTGTTCCAGAATTAGAAATGAAGATACACTAAACACAGCTATTGTATTACAATTAAAGATTAAAGGTGACAACCAAGAGAAAGTAGAGAACAGTGAGATACTATATAATGATGAGCCAGCCACTAGATGACATCAATATAAATTAAAATCTGTAACTTCTCTCCGTTTTCTTTGCACTATGCCACTGCAAGTGTAGACAACCTAATCCCTGTTTGGGATTGGTGAGCTATTACCCAACATGGCTGGTGTCCGTGGTGCTATACTAACAGGTGTACCCACTGGCTCAGGATTCTCTTTAATTCTGTTCCTTGTAGCTCATTTGCTCTAAGTACTTGGGGATATATTGGAGCAGGGAGGCATGCTTGGTTGTTCAGTCAAGTTGTTTGTACTGTCCTTGTCAAACTGGCTGTTTAGCCATTCACAGGTCCACATGATTGCAGCAATAAACAGTTCCTTCAATACCCACTATATATGAGCATGGTGCAACCTTTCGCACATAGGTTCCCAACTGCCAACAGTTTGTAGAATTGCCTGGAAATGGTTTCATGCAGGCTGTGCCCCCAATGATCAGCTCTGGCAGTTCTCTTGCAGAAATGCTATATTTTGACATAAAAACTTGCCTTTTGCATAAAAGTTTATCTGATACACCTGGAGGGACATTTTTGATATGATGTCTAAGTCCTACTTTGCACGTTTTCTTAAAAATGGCCAAAATTCAAGTGGGGAATATAGCCATTTTCCAAACAGAAAAATGTCTTTCTTTTTCAAAAATGGCTATTTGCTAGATGTTTTTGTGCTCTGTGCATTTATCTTTTTGGTCCATTTTTGAAAAAAAAAAAAAAGCATTCAAGTGAAAAATGCACAAAATCAAGCCATTGGAATGTAGGAGGAGCCAGCAGTCTTAGTAGACTGGCCACACAGACATCCCAGGAGAGCAATGGGGCACCCCAGGGGGCACTGCACTGGACTTCAAATACATTCTCCCAGGTACACATTTCACCATTGTCCCTAATCTTGTCTGCTGAGCCACCACCCCCCAAAACCCACTACTCCCAACTGTACACCACTATAATAGCCATTATGGGTGAAAGGGGTACCTATATGTGGGTACAGTAGGTTTCTAATGAGTTTTGGAGGGCTTACAGTTTCTACCATAAGTGTAACAGGTAAGGGGAGGAATAGGCCTAGGTCCACTTGTCTGCAGTGCACTGCACCCACCACTAGACTACTCCAGGAAACTGAATTCTGCTCTAATGGACTAAAATGATAGTAGGGATGGGATAACTTCCCTATGAAGAAAGACTAAGGAGGCTAGGGCTTTTCAGCTTGGAGAAGAGACGGCTGAGGGGAGACATGATAGAGGTATATAAAATAATGAGTGGAGTGGAACAGGTGGATGTGAAGCGTCTGTTTACGCTTTCCAAAAATACTAGGACTAGGGGGCATGCGATGAAACTACAGTGTAGTAAATTTAAAACAAATCGGAGAAACATTTTCTTCACCCAACGCATAATTAAACTCTGGAATTCATTGCCGGAGAACATGGTGAAGGTGGTTAGCTTAGCAGAGTTTAAAAAGGGGTTAGACGGTTTCCTAAAGGACAAGTCTATAAACCACTACTAAATGGACTTGGGAAAAATCCACAATTCCAGGAATAACATGTATAGAATGTTTGTACGTTTTGGAAACTCACCAGGTACCCTTGGCCTGGATTGACCGCTGTCGTGGACAGGATGCTGGGCTCGATGGACCTTTGGTCTTTTCCCAGTGTGGCATTACTTATGTACTTATCTGAGGCTGGCATAGAGGCTGGTAAGTAATGTTTTTCATCTAATTTTGGGGGGTAGCAGAGGGTTAGTGACCATGGGGGAGTAAGGGGAGGTCATCCTTGATTTCCTCCAGTGGTCATCTGGTCAGTTAGGGAACTTTTTTGTGACTTATTCATTAATAAAACAGGTCTAGACCAAAATGTCCAACTTATAGCCCTAAATGTTTTTGTTTTGTTCCATTATTTTTTTAATTTTTTGTTACATTTGTACCCCGCGCTTTCCCACTCATGGCAGGCTCAATGTGGTGGGCAATGGAGGGTTAAGTGCCGGGAATTGAACTCAGTTCCTCAGTTCCCCAGGACCAAAGTCCACCACCTTAACCACTAGGCCACTATGGCAGAAAAACATCCAAGTGTTAGGAATATCTAGATGCCGCCCTTATCATGCCTCTGACATGCCTCCCTTGTGATTTGAATGCACCCTTACTCACACCTCTCCTACTCCCTTCACTCTTGCCCATCCCCCTCCGCCTCATCTACCCCTCCAATTGCTCACTTACCCTTGCTCATACTTCTCCTACTCCCCTCAGCCCTGCATTTCTTCATTCTTATTTCTTTTATTACTCCGATAATACTCAACTTATTTCTCTCCACCAATACTTTGTAATCCCAATTACTATGTAAGCCGCATTGAACCTGCTTTGAGTGGGAAAGCGTGGGGTTCAAATGTAATAAATAAAAATGTCTACAAACTGGTTTTGAACATACCAATTTAGACGTTTTTGTGAGAAAAACATCAAAATGCAGATTTATGCCACTTTTTGGATGTTTTTCTCTTTTGAAAATGAGCCCCCTAGTATCACAGGGTTCATGCAGCTTGTCTTCAGTCTCCTTGACATCAGATGCTGCATTGGACTACTATCCATGCCCTCCGCTGGTGTGTTCATCCAATGCAATATAACTTTCCATGGATTCACCATCCTGTTTTGCTTTCTTGCATAGGTTCTTCACTATCTTTACAGCAGAATCAGCTTTGCCATTAGCTTATGGGTGCCATGGTGATGTAGCAGCATGTTCAAAACCCCATTCAGCACAAAACTCTGAGATCAATCAATCAGATTGGCTATTATAAACCGTGCCTTACAACACTCAATTGTGGCTTTAGAGACGTCCAGGAGAAGTTCAGTTTCCCAGAAATCTGATCTTCTATGAACAGGAACTCTTTTCCAGCAAAGTTAAATAAATTCATGCCTACAATCTGCCAAGGCACACTGGTATGTTATGTGACATCATTGTTTCCTTCTGCTGCTCACATGCATATTCATTTGCAGGTGGAAAAATTTGCTAGCAAGCCACAAGGTCTTTGATATCACTTTGCATGTTATGCCAGTAAAGGGTATCATAAGCCAGCCAGTAACATGCTTCACCACCAATGTGACTTGAATGCATACATGTTAGTATCTCTGCAGTGATTTTGGTCTAATAACCCTGGACCCTTTGTACAGAATGTTGTTTTATATACTGATTTCTTCCCTATGTCACAGCCTGAGGGATTCAGCAGTGGTGAGATTGCTTGAATCCTCAGGCTCTGATGCCATTAGTGCCAGACTAGCACCCGCATTTGCAAGCGCCGAATGCTGAAAGCAGACGAGGTGTGAACCATCGAGCTCGCTGGCTCATAGCTCAATGAGCTTGCAAATGCATATTGATGAGGCCATTTCCTGTTCATCCCCAATGCTCAGACATCTGCATGCTTCACAAGGGCGCTCCTACCACAGTAACCCCTATGCCAGCTTCATCTCTACCAGTCTTCCTTCCCCGGAATACCTAGCCATTTCTCTCCCCAGCTGGTTTGTCAGCCATTCCTCTCTCCATCTTACTGGCTCCTGATGCTCCTCCTGGCCAATGCTCCTACCCTCTGATACTGATATTGTGACTTTACTGCACTGCTGCTAATGCCTCCTTCTCATCCAACTTTTTCATTCCTGTGTCTGTGTGTCTCTTAAGTTTGATTTGCATGATGTCTGTACTCCTGTGATGGTCTCATGAGTCTAGGGTTACCATATGTCCGGATTTACCCAGACATGTCCTCTTTTTGAGGACATGTCCGGGCAACCGGGTGGGTTTTGCCAATCTGCCCGTTTATCCGGATTTCTGGACAAACGGGCAGGTTGGTGGGCGGGCCAGGTCTAAACCAAAACATCCAACTTATAGCCCTGGATGTTTTTGTTTTGTTCCGTTATGGCAGAAAAACATCCAAGTGTTAGGAATATCCAGATGCCGCCCTTAGCATGCCTCTGACATGCCTCCCTTGTGATTTATAACAGCTGTGCTCTCTAACTTGGTATAGCTGTGGAAGTAAGATTCTCAGAAAAGAGCCCTGGAGTTTGAAGTGTTTAAACCAGCTCAGGGCTCACTGCAAAGACTGAAGCTTGTTCCAGGAAGGGTAAGAGAAACTGGATAAAGTGCTCAAGCCTGACCCAAGTGGGTGGATACCAGGTGTTTGTTGCTGGTATGGTAAAGGGAAGGGGTACCTTCAACCTCTAAATGTACAAGGAAGTGAAGGAACAAAGGGCTTGAGCCGAAAACAGATGAACTTTATTCTAGTAGATAAATGAACTTTGGTCCAGTATGAACATCATTGCAGTATGTAAATAAACTTTGGGCCAATATAGGAGCACGCTTTGTTCTTGTGAAGGAATTTTCTTCAAAAGACTGCATTGACCATTGGGGAGGGAGAGTAAACACAAGATATAGAGGTCAAGAACAAATAAGGCACCTTCTGCTGGGAGGTCCCCTAGGCGGGGGCCTATATGAAGGTAAAAGTTAAGTGCTCATGGCCTTGAAAAGACTGATCCTGCCTTGAAAAGACTGATCCTGGAAGTAAGTGTCAGAGATTTGTGATGTTCATGGACATGGTTTCAAGATATTAAAGAAAGGCCATACAGAAAGATGAAGTGGAGTCGTGTCTTGGGATTATCAAGGGCTGACTGACACCCCTGCTACCCATATGGAGGGAGACGTTGCGACACTGCTTTGTGTTCGAACATTCCTGTGCTACCAAACTTTAAAGAAAGGGAGAGACTTCAAGCCTCCTTGCCAGCAAGCACCTGGGCTAAACAGCTCATTAACTGTACCATCCTCCTGATCAGCAGAGCACTGTGTACCAGGAGATAGCGATTGCCAGCTGGAATGAGGCTTGAGGTGTACCAAGCCTCATTCTGGCTCCAAATTTGACCAATAGGGTGACAGACTGAGGAACCAATGAGTGGGCGCCCAAGAAAAAAGCACACCCAAAAAGTAGCAACCCAAGAATGTCAGAAACTGCTTGCAGTGAGCTAAAAAAAAAAACCCAAAAGAAAGCGCACAATCCCATGAGAAAACCATGGAGTTGGAAACTCTGAAGTGTGCCTGGATAATTGAAGGTTTGGGGACGCCTCAGTTTCCCTTCTATCCAGTTCCATTACTAAAAGGAAGAAAGAGGACAGAGGAGAGGCTGGATTTTTGCTGAGAATTTCTAACAAGTCACTTGGATCACCAGGACATTTAAGGCTGAAAGATAACACCATTTTCACCCAGCAGGATTTATGAAGAGTTCCCAGTACATCTAATAGAAACTCCAATAGGATAACATCTGACTGCAGAGTCACTTTACTCAACTGCCTGCTATTCTGTAAGTGTTAATTACTTGATAACATTAGGGAGTACATCTAAGCTTAGTAACAACTGTGAACCGTGTTAACTCCTGCCACCTTGGAGGTAGAAGCTAGGAGTAAAAGACATTTTGTTTAAATATCAAAGAGGGATGAAGGAGAGACTTTGTATATAGTTATTTTTACTGCTATCAATTTGCATTGCTACATGTTATGCTTGCCACTGTTAAATGTTGAGGTGCTTCAGATAAAATACATTGGAGTCAGCTGAGTAAATTTTGTAGAGAACTGTAAGAATCTGAACTGCTTATTCAGCCTCTTGGTCTATATCCAGTCTTGGCCTTAGTCCTGCTAACCTATAAATTTGATTGTATGCCCAGTACCACTCCACAGGGCAAGCACTAGGCAGTAGCCTAGGCAAAGACACTTGATCTCAGGGTTGCACTTAAAGGACCACTATTCCCTAATTTCAGCTGATGTTTTCTCTTTTGAGTCTGGGAATCCAGCTAGGACTACAGACTTCAGTGCTTGCGAGATTTCACCTCTTGCAATGTGCTGTATGATCTGATGCAGCCTCCAGTTTATGACATTCAGTTAGTTCTTGTTGCACCCAACAAACTTTGAGGTATTTAGTCAGTGCAAGGGCTGGACTACTGATGGTTGTCTGCAGTGGCTTGGCTGAGAGTGTGCCATTAATAAACATCTCCAAGCTTAACTTATAAACAACATTAAGGCTGTGATGTTGCAACCGCAGCAACTTGCTCTGAAGTCACTTGGGTGCACACAATAGGGATTTTTGAAGATTGCTGTCAGAGGGTTGTGGTCATTTTCTGCTGTAATTATGTCTAGACCATAGAGGTAATGATAAAAATGCTGACAGGCAAACACAGTGCTGAGATGTTCTTTTTCATTGTGCATAATTTTGCTCAACTGGGGTAAATGTCTTCAATACAGAAGCCACAATTTGGACCCTCAAACAGCAGCCAAACTCATTTTTTACTGAAGTTATTCTATATGACAATGGGTTTAGTGACATCACAGTGCCTCAACCCAGGGGCATCTGTGACCAAGCACTTTATTTTCTGCACTGAATGGTCATACTTTGGAAGCCAATGCCAAACTGCATTTTATCCAGAATTCTTCTCAAGGGCTCACTTATCTCAGACAGACATTAATTTTTCTAGGTCAATTGCAAACTCAGCGAAGCACTGCACTGATTTTACATCTGTAGGTGGTAATATATCCTGTATGCACTGTTCCCTCTAAGCTGAGCAGGAGTCCTTCAACTGCACTGCTGCCAGTGGGGGGGGGGGGGGGTGCTTCAATATTGTGCTTTTAATCGCTAAAGACAGGCAGGTTCCCTGGAGTCCTGCAGAGCATGCTTGTCCCTCACTATTGAAAATGTGATAGTGAAACAGCCCCCCCCCCCCCTCCTCCACTGGTAAGACTGTAGGAGGACAACTCCAGCTCAACTTAGAGGGAACAGTGCCTGCATGGTTTTAATCTTATCCAGGTCAGCTTTCATGCCCTGTGGAGAGAAGAAAGGTCCTTAGAAGTGTACCTCCTTTATCTTGAATTGTAGTTTCTTCACACTGAGCCACAGCTTCACCTGCCTGCAGTGATCCATTAAGAACTTGTTATTATGCTGTGCTTCCTCATCAGAGTCGCCACAGCCAATAATGAAAATGCTTTCTGCTATTGACTCAATGTCACTGCACCCAGCCATGAGTTCATGCTGCTTCCATTGATAATCCTGAAGTTTCCTGCCTCATGTAGTCCAGCATGTGATCATGAGTTTTCTGCTTTTCTCATCTAACTTACTTTGCAGGAATCCATCATCTGACATTGCATAGAACACATTGTTCTGGTGAAACACTGGGATCAAGTTGGAAGGACAGATAGGGTCTAGTGATGGTTTTTTGAGAAGTGGTGTGACTACAGCATGCTTGAAGGTGTCAGGGACAGTTGCAGTGGAGAGAGAGAGAGGTTGAGGATATGACAGATGGGGGGTGTGAAAGTAGGAGAGATAGTGTTTAGTAAGTTGGTGGGGATGGGATCAGAGGAACAGGTGGTACATTTCGAGGAGGAAAGAAGGTGGGCGGTTTCTTCCTCGGTGATATCAGGAAAAGAGGAGAAGGAGACCTGGGTGGGTTGGTTGAGGGAGTGGGTTAAAGGGTGAAGAGGAGGAGGTGGCTTGGCAGTGAATTCGAGGTTGATCTTCTGCTCATTTGGTGGGGGGGGGGGGGGCAATGCCGTCCTTCACCTTCACCAAACTACGCCCATGCCAATTTATATAGCTTACTTGCTGTGTTTTGCTTCCTGCTTGATAGGCACAACCTTGTCGTCCTTCTCCGGTACACCCCCAGGATTGTGAAGCCACATTGGATTGATCAGAGAGCGGCTATTGATGGCATCCAGTTGCTGAAGATTGCTGTCACTTAAACTTTCTTTGTCCTTGAAGAAGGATTCTCCGAAACAGAGTGCCCTGCTGGACATTTTCAGTGCATGAAGAATTGAGATAAGTTCTCTTTGTGATTTATTTTGGAAAAGTAATGGCTCTCATTCCGCTCTTTGTCTTGTAGTGGCATATATTATAGGGAAAAAGAGACTCATATTTATATACAATATATGGAAAAATAATTTCATATGATTTATTAAAGAGGGAATATATGATGTATATGAGTGTTTATGGAAAGGTATAATATCAGGGCTGGCATGGGAGGGAGGGCAAGCACAGCTCCAGGGGGACCCATGATCCAGGCATCTCTCTCCCTTCTCCCCACCACAGTGCATCTCCACGTCCCTTCCCCTCACCTTCCTGATCTTCTTTAAAAATTTATATCCCTCTCTTGAAGGGTATTTCAGCTGTCGCAATCATGATATATTCATTATGTATGCATGATGCAGTAGGTCAATTGCGTCATGCACAGCTAATATTGGCGCCTTTGTAACTGTTCTCCATCAGCATCCTCTTCTGTTTGCTGCTATTGGCAATAACTTGGGCATTATCTCCCAGATTCTATATAGTGCACCTAGCATTCCACGCTGAAATCCAAGCATATTCTGTAACAACACATGTAACCAGAGGCGTAGCCAGACTCGGTATTTTGGATGGGCCCTTCCATGCGCATGTGCCCCCTCCCCCCCCCCCCCCCCCCCAACCACACACCAGAATCTTCCTGGAAATCTTTTTTAAAAACATAAGAGTGGTTTTTTTTCCACATACCCTACATCTTCTCCCTCCTCTGCAAAATTCCGGCATCTGCGCTCCTGTCTTTGAACTTTGTCCCTCCCCAATGTTGGTGTCTTGCGCCGAGGACACCAGTACCGACACCGGGGAGGGAACTGGTTCAGAGACTGGAGTGCAGATGCCGAGGCGGAAAGCAGCAGTGTGGTGCTGCAGCTGGGTGGGCCTGTGCCCACCCAGGTCCACCCGTTGCTATGGCACTGCATGTAACTTAATTGGCTTAACCAGTCAATCAGCATTGTTAACAGGACTTAACAAGCAATAATGAGCACTAATTGGCAAAAATTTGAATTTACACACACAACTCCATAAGCATATTCTGTAACGCACTGTGGATAAATTTTAATGGGTGCAGGCAAAAAGGGGCATGGTTATGGGTGGGGAAATAGGCATTTGTGGGTGTTCCAAACATTATGTGCGTTGTTATAGAATATGGCCCTCTGCACCTAAATCTACGCATCGGATTTATGCCATGTTTTCTTTGGTATAAATGGAGGCGAGTAGTTTTAGGTGCTAGAATATCAACTAAGCGTATATTATTTACCACACCTAAATATAGGCGCTGCTTATAGAATACGCTTAGGTGGAAATGTTTTCCGTGTGGATTTTCTAGGCAAAAAAAAAAAATCTGGCCCTATTTGGGTAAGTGCTTATATTACAAACATATTTTGTTGGCAAGTTTGAGCTATCTTGGATAGTTTTTAATACCTAATTTCGCCTTTGAACTTTTATATTAATGCACAATTGTTTCAGCTGAGCACATAGCACATTAGTCTCACGCTGAGACATTTTCAAGTGACCTTTGGGATGTTTTTATATTTCTTTCCTCATTCCACATTTCTTTTGAGCTGTTTTTATTCCTCATTCCTTTTGTGTTGTTTTTATATTTTCATTTGATGACATATCCAGCGGAGTTTCTCGGGAGTCATGTTCTGCTTTGCATTGTATTTCAACTAATAGTGTTGTATTCTATACAAGTTCTGTTTTGTTTATATGATCATAGGTTCTCAGATGTTACATCAGAGTAGTTCTTATATTCAGATATTTTCATTTGCAGCACTATGAGTTTAGAATCTGTCATTGTTTCACTGATCACTAATACACCTGCTTTTGTTGTTTTCACAATAAGGTGTTTCCACCAATGCTTCACTGCTTTTTCTATATATACTTACATGTATTGCATAAATTTTTCCACTCCACCTTTTTCTAGTCCCCTCTTTGGTCACATTTTTCTCTGGTCACATAATGTTTTATGTTATTTACATTTTCTGGTCATATAATCCTTGTCAATTCAAGTTATTTGTCACCATTTTTTACTCTGTCTTGTCATGTCACATAGTAGATGACGGCAGAAAAAGACCTGCACGGTCCATCCAGTCTGCCCAACAAGATAAACTCATATGTGCTACTTTTTGTGTATACCCTTCTTTGATTTGTACCTGTCCTCTTCAGGGCACAGACCGTATAAGTCTGCCCAGCACTATCCCCGCCTCCCAACCACCAGTCCCGCCTCCCACCATACTTAGGCTTTTTTATACATCTTTATATATTTATATATATTTTTTATATGTTTCTCCATGCTTGTAAAGGACTCCTGACAAAGGCACATACCGAAACACGGATTGTGTAGAGTCCTTTACACTAGTGAATGGTTGTCTAATCTCCAAATTGTGCCACTGTTTGTGGATGCATGCAATAAAGATTTGAACTGTTCTTCCTAGTTCATCACCTCGTCATTCCCGCCTTTGGGTTTTTGTCTTGCTGATAGCAAGACCTCTACTTTCTTACTAATGGTATCTTCAAAGCTCTGTGCACCCAAGTACTTCATGCTCATATTGACCTTGCGGAAGGGGTATTGGGACACATCAATGGCATACGTGTACTTATTCAATGGAAGAAATTCAGATTATGACCAGTTTACTGTATACTGCAAGTTTCATGTTTATTCAGAAAGTTTTTATCCCCCACCCATCAGAGCTCTTTCTGAGCGGCTTACAGTCTACTAAAGGGTAAGAGAGACAGGGGAGAAGATTGAAGACCAATGGAAAAAGAAAATCAGAGAGAGAGAGGGGTGGAACTACAATGTTCATAGGAAAGCAGGGGGGAGGGGGTTTAGGAACATATGGAGGGGCATAATTGAACGAAAACGCCTATCTCCATGGGCGTTTATCTCAGAGAACGGGTCCGTGAAGGGGCGGACCCAACCGTATTTTCGAAACAAATAGACGTCCATGTTTTATTCGCCAAGTTGTGAGCTGGGCGTTTTTGCTTTTCAGCGATAATGGACAATGAAATCGCCCAGCTCAAAAACGAATAAATCCAAGGCATTTGTTTGTGGGAGGGGCCAGGAGTCGTAGTGCACTGGTCCCCCTAACATGCCAGGACACCAACCAGGCACCCTAGGGGGCACTTTTACAAAAACAAAACAAAAGGTAAAAGAGCTCCCAGGTGCATAGCACCCTTCCCTTGTGTGTAGAGCCCCCCAAATCCCCCTCAAAACCCACTGCCCACAAGTCTACACCATTACTATAGCCCTAAGGGGTGAAGGGGGCTGCATACTGCTGCCAGGGAGGTGGGTATGACATTTGAGGGTGAAAATAAAAAGTTGTGAAACATCATTTTTTTGTGGTGGGAGGGGGTTTATGACCACTGGGGGAGTCAGGGGAGGTCATCCCCGATTCCCTCCAGTGGTCATCTGGTCATTTAGGGCACTTTTTGGGGCCTTATTCGTGGAAAAACAGGGTCCAGGAAAAGTGCCCTAAATTCTAGCTAAAAACGCATACTTTTTTCCCATTATCTGTGAAATGCGCCCATCTCTGTTCGGCAGATAACCACGCCCCAGTTCCGCCTTCGCCACACCTCTGACACGCCCCCGTCAACTTTGTCCGCATCCGCGACGGAGTGCAGTTGAAAACGTCCAAAATCGGCTTTCGATTATACCGCTTTATTCGTTTTTGTGAGATAAACGTCCATCTCCCGATTTAGGTCGAACTTGGGCGTTTTTCTCATTCGATTATAAGCTGGACAGTGGTCTAGTGATGCAGTCCTGTCTTATCTCCGGCACACTGTACCATGACTGTAGGCATCAGCAAAGAGAAATGTTTGGAGACTTATTTTGAATTGTTGTAAATCAATCAGTTGTCTGTAAATGATGGTACCAAAGTGACACCGAGATGGACAAATAAATCATTCCAGCCCTTTATATCTCACCTTTTGAATGCTGGGTTCTCTTTCATAGCCAGCAACAAGGTTTCTAAGGTTAAGTTCAACACAAGTGAGGAACGTGAGCATCCAAGCCTGCCTGGTACCTTTCTTTAACCTAATTGCCCATAAAAGGCAGCCAATTAATTGAAGCTGTGTTCTGGGTTCCGAGTACAGTACCCCTATTATTTGTACATAATTCAGGCCAAACACAAATTATTCAAAGGCTTTAAACAGGTAACACTGTTCAATATAATCAAATTATTTATCTGCATCTAAAGAAAAAGAGCTTTCTCCAGCTCATCCTGATAGTAAACTATAGAGATTAAATTGCATGATAGTCTTGCATTCTTAGATGGTGTTCTGTCATAAACCCAGCTTGTTCTTTAATAACAAGGCCAGTAATGATCGTGCCAAATCATAAGACTAGTACTTTGGCATAAATTCTACAATTGACATTAATGAGAGGGCCATGTTAAGTAGGAGATATTTTATGGCTAATTTAATCTCCTCCTCAGAGATCATTCCCTCTAACTCTGCCCGCTGGTAAACTAGGATGCTGGGTGTTTCCCAAAAAGGCTGACAAGGCATCCTCTGCATTATTAGATGTGAACAGATTGGAATAGTATTCATAAAAAAGTTGGGCTATGTCCAAGTCTTCATATGCCAGGAACCCATTATCAGAGATTAAAGTTGCACTCTACTGTCTGGCCGCCTTGGCCTTCATATAACTGGGTGAGCAGATGTCCATGACCATTGGATTTCTCATAATATCTCACCTTCTGGGAAAATATTGCCTCGCCTAGCTTTACCACATACCAGCTAATATATCTGTATTTAAATTTATGAAGTAGGGACTAAGTTCCAGCATTCTACTGTGGTGCTGTTAAAGTCAGGAACGTTTAACGGGGCCTATTCTCTAGCTACTTGAAGAATTGCCAATGCTTGTGTGCACCAGAGGATCTTTATTACAGTAGGCCTAGGACACTTAGAGGCAGCTGACCTTTATGAAGGGGGCCTATGTGCCTGATCATCCTGAATGGGGTGTTGAAACTGCAGGCCCAGCAGCTGCTTTCCATAATTGCACTTCAGTGAACATTATCAGGTTCCTGCACTGAGTTCTGACCAGGAAACCTACGATCATTCTCCATATTCTGTATAAAATTTGTCTCCCATTGTACAGTGGTAAGTGTTGCTACCTATGTTTCTGACTTATTTTCCAGCAATGTGGTTTGCTCAACAGTAGAATTTAATTGTGACCTCATACTTGTAAGTTCTTTCAGCTCTGCTATTGCCTCATTTTTAATCTTTTAGTATGTCTTTTGCCTGTAATAATATCACTCATTATTACTCCCAGTGTGATCTCTGGGACTAGAGCAATTTCTGGGGCAATGGATGCTCATGTTTTGAGTGCTTAACACCTTGCACAGTGCTGTTGACAATGTGCAGCTTCATTGGTTTTGATGCTGCAATGTTCACAATCACCATGATTCAACAATTTACAGTTTAAATGGCTTTTAAGTAGAAAATGAAACTGTTTATTTTAAACTTTCTGTACTGCCTTTTTTGAAGAGTAGGCCAAGGCAGTTTACAATCGAATATAAAAATTAGATAAGACAGAAACTAAGAAGCATAACAAACAGAACAAGCCAGTCAGACTTGGCGCCCAGGCAAACTAGGCAGCAAAACCTAATGAAAAAAGTGAGCCTTTAGACTAGATTTAAACTTTTTCAAAGAACCTTCCTTGCAAAGAGAAGTAGGCAAAAGTTCCAAAGACTGAGGGCAAGAAATAAAAATACAGAATTCCTAGTAGTTTCCAAATGGGTTTGTGCAGAAGAGGGAAGGGACCAGCCTTTGTGTAGTGATCTCAATGCTTGGCCAAGAACACGAGGTATCATTGATGAAAACAAAGAGGGGTACCTTCACACAAATCCCTATGGGCTAAAACCAGGATCTTAAACTGATATGTAAAATGGACTGTAGCCAATTTAACCTAAAAAGCTTGGCTGCTGTGTTTTGAAGCAGCTGCAGCCATTTAAGCTGGTACTGAGCTGTACCTACAAAAACCACATAGTAATCCAACTGAGACATGAATAAAGCAAAGAGCAACATATGCAGAGTCTGAAAGTCAAAATAACTATGTACTGAGCAAAGCTGATAGAGGACAAGCAAACCTGCTGTCATGACTGTAGAGTCTTGAACCTTGAATGTCCCTAGATGGCTCACAATCTAATTTCGTACCTGAGGCAATGGAGGGTTAAGTGACTTACCTAAGATCACAAGGAGCAGCAGCAGGATTTGAACTGGCCACCTCTGGATGTCAAGACCCCCAGATACCTAAAGGACTTCACTGCAAGCACAGGAGAACCTCCTAGCATGGATATAAGAAACAGCTAAGATTACCTGTCACCTAACAGGCTGTTGTTTTATAAGTTAAGTACCAAACAGTGCTGCTACAGTCACTCTACCCTATCAATACACCTTTGCAATAGTGTAAGATCAGGAACTGAAGTGGGTGTATGAAAAACTGACAAAGCATTATCTGCATAAAAATGCAAACTAGCGTTCCTGAGCTAAGGGCTAATAAAGACATTAAACAAAATTGGGGACAAAATTAGTCATTTAGGAATGCCACAGGAAATGAAAGAGAGGAACATCTCTGACCTGTTACTGTCACAAAAAAGAACTGAACCAGTGAAAAACCTATCCCTGAATACCTATCTCAACCAAGCGCTTCAAAACATAATCAGAAGCATTAAACACAGAGGGAAGAGAGCTTACAGGTTTCTGTAAATTTATAACAGCGAGAGCAGCAAAGCAGAAAGGATCTTTCAAGAGCTTTAAATGTTAATGTCTCTTTAGGGATTAGATAGAAACCAGAATTGAAAAAAAAAGATGGTTTTAGTAAATAACTTTAATTGCTGATTGTTTAAAGAGAATTAATAGATTGAAATTAATATCCATATTTGTTTTTGGGGTGGGGGTGGGGAGGGAGTCTTCAATTTCCTCCTGGTTCTTTGGGCTCCTAGTTCATTTGGACGGGGCTGAATCTGGTAGGGGTGTACAGGCTAACAATTTTTGTTTTGTTTTCCATGTCATTTGTGGGATTTCTTATTTTGTTTCAGTTTTTATTTTTTTTTTTTCCATTTTGAGGGGCAATATTGTCAATAGTACATACTATTGCTCAAATAGGGCCAGATTGTCATTATGCTCATATTAGCCCTCACCTCAAGTCACTTCACTGGCTTCCTATCCGTTTCCGCATACAGTTCAAACTCCTATTATTGACCTATAAGTGCATTCATTCTGCAGCTCCTCAGTACCTCTCCACTCTCATCTCTCCATACATTCCTCCCCGGGAACTCCGTTCACTGGCTAAATCTCTCTTATCTGCACCCTTCTCCTCCACTGCTAACTCCAGACTCCGTTCCTTTTATCTTGCTGCACCATATGCCTGGAATAGACTTCCTGAGCCGGTACATCAAGCTCCAACTCTGGCCGTCTTCAAATCTAAGTTAAAAGCCCACCTCTTTGATGCTGCTTTTAACTCCTAACCCTTGTTCACTTGTTCAGAACCCTTATTTTATCATCCTCTTGTTTGTCCTGTTTGTCTGTCCTAATTAGATTGTAAGCTCTGTCGAGCAGGGACTGTCTCTTCATGTTCAAGTGTACAGTGCTGCGTACATCTAGTAGCGCTTTAGAAATGATAAGTTGTAGTAGTAGTAGATTCTATAAATGGCAGTCAAAATTATGCTCTGGAAAAAATCAGCGCTAAGTGCTATTCTGTAAAGGGTGCCCTGTCCTTTATAGAGTAGCATTTGACCCCCGATTCTCTATAGCGCGCCTAGAGATCCACTCTGAAATTGGCATGGATTCTATAACAAAGCGCAGAATTTAACAATCATAACAAACTAACAAGCGCTGATAACAGCACTTAACAAGCAACAATAGGAGTCTTTTGCTAAAGATTAGCTCGAGTTATCTGAAGCGTGGCCCATAGGAATAAAATGGGACCTGTTGCAGATAACGAGCTAACCTTTAGTAAAAGACCCCCAGAGAGCACTAATTGGCACTGATTAGAATTTAGGCACACAACTCCCTAAGCGTATTCTGTAATGATGTGTGCCAAATTTCTAACATGTGCAGGCAAAAAGGGGTGTGGTTATGGGCGTTCTGAAATTTAGGCACCTAGTTATAGAATATGGCCCAGTGCACCTGTTCAAAAAGGCATATCCGAATGATCCAACTTAAAATGCCTGAACCCTGCAACACAACGAATGTAATACTCAAAATGGACATAACATAACTCTTCCTCCTTTCCAGTTCCATAATGTGTCTGTCACACATGATCTCTACCATGATATCACTATGTATTTGTCATACCGGAACTGGTGATCACCAGCACGGTGCTATGTAAGCCACATTGAGCCTGCAAATAGGTGGGAAAATGTGGGATACAAATGTAACAAATAAATAAAACTATGCACTGAGATTTATGCCATGTTTTCGGAGTTGTAAATGGATGTGAGTAGATTTAGGTGCTGAAATAACTAAACACATTCTGTAATTGGCGCTTAAATCTAGACAGCGATTTTTTAGGCACCATATATAGAATCACCCCCTAAGTGCGGATCTTGCACCTAAGTTTGGGTGCCAGACTTATGCCTGCTGAAACCTGGTGTAAATGCTGGTGCTTCAGTTAGGCACCCTGACCTAATATTTTATAACTACACATGCAAATTTTCAGAACACCCTAACATGCCTGTGCTCCTCCCATGGCCATGCTCCTTATTGAAATAAGCGCTATGGGAGCTAGGCACACTCCAGCCGATATTCAATGCTATTTAACCAGCCAGGAATGGGTCTTGGCTGATTAAATAGCCCTTAACTGGCTATCAGTGAATATTCAGTGGGGGATAGCTGGCTTACTCGCACAATAAAGCCAGCTAGCTGCGAATATTCAGCACTTTGCCGGCTAAGTTAAGGGCCATATCGGAAATTGCTTGTGTGGTGGTAATCGGGCATCGCCGCACACTGCCCAGTTACCACCGGGTTAGCGCAGGAGCCCTTATCAACACCTCAGTGGGTGGCAGTAAGGGCTCCCCCCATCACATGACCATGTGGTATGAGTTCTCTTACAGTATGGCCATGTTTGCTGGGGGCTTTTTTTACCTGCTGAGGTAAAAAGGGCCCTGGCGTGCGGGAAAAACGACCCCTGCCACCAGCACAGGGCTCTTTTTCCCACAGCTTGGTAAAAGGGTTGTATAGCCGGTTAACTTTATAGCACCCAAAAAAAATGGATATTCAGTGCTGGTCACTGGAAACAGCTCGGCATTGATTATCAAGGCTCAGCACTGACCACAAGACTTAACTGGCCTGTCTCCTACAGGCTGAATATCAGGCCCACTGTTTTGTAGAATAGCATGCAGCCATCTGTACACACAAATATTAATACATAATAATTAACATCAATAATTGGTTCTTAGCACCCAATTATCGATGTCACTGAGCTCATTAAGCAATGGGAGCCCCTTTTACACAGCTGCGGCAAAAGGGGGGGTGTTTTTGATGTGCACCGAGGCCCCCTTTTGCCACAGTTTTTATTCAGGAAATGGCCGTGTGGCAAGTGAAGCACTTGGCCATTTTTGGGGGGGGGGAGCACTTTCTACCCCCCATTGAGGTGGTGGTAAGGGCTCCCACGCTAACCCGGTGGTAACCGGGTAGCACACGGCACTATTACTCAATCGTTCACCTATTGATGAACAGTGCACATTATTGAGCAATAGGGCAGACCATTATGCAACTGAGCTCACTACTGATGACAGAAAAAAAAATCTAAATTTCAGGGGAGGAGGGTCCTGTCGCTCTGCATTTAAAATGACATGACCCTCATTTAAGAATTAAAACCAATTATATGAAATTCAGGGGTAAACTGAAAACATTTCTCTTTGAGTTGTCAATTGTTTTTTATGTGTTATGCCTACTATTGTACTAGCCTCTTTATACATTGAAAATCACGTTGAATTAGCTTGTGGGGTAACTGCGGTATGTAAGAATTGTATCATAGTGATAACAATATTCTTCTATAATAAAATTTAAAAAAGTGAAGAAAAAAGACCTCAGATCTTCAACTCCAACTCCTAATAAAACAAATGGAGCAATTATCACACCATCATGGGTCAAAAAAAACTCCACAAAAAAGGTTTTTTTATATAAATTCAATAATAATAGTTATAATGTTTTGAAAAAAAAATCATACTCTTAGTAAAACCTTTCACAATGCAATACAGAACAGCTCAAATAAACAATCTCTGTTATGAAACCCACTACTAGTGGTAAAAATTTATGAAGATAGCAAAGTACTTAACTTAGCAATATTGAATTTCCAAAGCAACCATCTTCTATTCTGTTGCCAGGAAGATTTGTAAATCCACTGTCCAAAAGGGATTCCTTGTTTTGCCCATCTGCTGCATCATGGGAAACACTCCACTGCTCTGTTGTTACTGTGGCTCTCAAAATGGATGGGCGTGTGACATAAATGTTATTCCCTATATCACTTCAGACAAATGCACATTTCCATTAATTAACAGAGATTGTTTATTTAATATTCTTTCCAAGTTTACATAACCTAGTCGCTACAGCCACAGTTCTCAATTGGGGACCATGCCCCAGGTATCCTTCAATAATCCTGCAATCATGGACCCTAAATTTAGTTATTAGGTGTCACTGTTGCATAAGGACTGGGATGTCCTAACTCTACATGCTGTGAGTCAGAAATCAAACCTAGGTACCTTGCCACCAGACCTACCTCCACCATCCATACCTTGAGTGTCTTAAATGTAAATGTTGGGAAGAGTAAATAAGATAAGAATTAAAAACGCCAACTGCAAATCTTTAAAGTAGTCTCTAGAACACACTGTTTGACAGTTAATTATAGACTAATAATATCTACTCCATATGATACGAGATTAAGCCAGTTCATGTGCATAATACCATTTCTAGATATTCCCCTGGATTCTATATAAGGTGCAGCAAGTTGCAGGTGTTAAATTGGATGTGCGCCTAATTTATATGCACACCTTAATTGAGTAACTTGCTAATCAGTGATGATAGTTGACTGATAACAACCAACTATCAGCACTAATGCAATAACTGGAATTTATGTGCACATATTTTTAGGTGTATTCTAAAAAGAGGCACGAGTAAATTCTAACACCTGTAGCTAAAAAGGGGCATGGCCATGGGAAGAGTGTCACTGTGTCAGGGGCATTCCTCAAATTTACGTGTGTGTTTATCAAATTTGGGGGAATGTGCCTACATTTAGGCACAGGTATTTACACCAGGTTTTCAGTGGCATAAATGGCGTTCCCTGACCCTATGCACTATTCTATAAACCGTGCCTAACTTTAGGAGCAGTTTATAGAATAGCACTCAGCGCTATTTTTGGATATGCCTATTTTTTAGATGCCATTTACAGAATCTGGCCTATACTGTATAAATACATCAGCAAATGACATGTGATTCTATAGTTTGTACTTTAAAGTGAGAGCTCATTTATCAAAAGCAGCTATTTTGCTGTCTTGTTGCTTTCTAATAAATAAAACTCAATAATTAAAATTGCCATATATCAAAATCTGATCTTCTGCGGGACCATGTTTCTAGGGCTGGATTAACCCAATTCTGAGCCTCAGGCAAACATACATTTGCAGGTTCCCCTACCATAGACTCACATTTACTTCTTTTCTCCAAACCCCCTGCCCCCAAGAGCCACATTCACTTTCCCTTCTCCTCCCCTAGATAGCCTTCCCACCTCCTGGAAAATTGCAGAATCTAATTGCAGATATGTCAGCAGTATGAATGAGCATGGGCACTAGGCAAGTGTATGCTACAAACAGAGTAGCGCAATGGTTTGAGCTTGACAGTGGTCAAGTTACCCAGTTCTAGGAAGGAAATTTTAGGCCAGTCCTGGATTTATGGCAACTCCATCCTGGTGCATTATGGGACCCAATCACATAAACTTTCCAAAAATAAAATTTGTTGTTTGTGAAAAGTGCTCAGAAATAACACAGTATCCCAAAGTGTATATCGAAAACAAATATAGGCACCGTTATGTCAATCATCGCACTTCCAAAGTTGTACATAGATCTTGCAATACAGCACAGCTCAATAATATTAAGGAAAGTACTTGGCAAATATGTTCACAACATGTAGCAGACTCTGTGAAGTAGGCACGAACAAAGGGTGTCCAAGTGGAAATCAGATGGTATCCAAATGTAATCGAATTTGCCCCAACCAGGATCCAGGTTTCACCAAAACTTTGGCTTCTTCAGGGGGGTCTATAATCCAAACAGAAAAATAAAAACAAAATAAAAAATATAATAATCAAATACAGCGGTAACAGAGCTACCAGGCTAGAGAACTGCACCCGACCTTAACCAGATCAACTGAGAAAAAATGCCCAGCCTCGATCTGGTATAAAACAATTCGGATGACATCAAGGATCAAACGGATCAATCAGAGGAATTCAGCAAAGCTCAAAACAGATTGGATCATTCCACCTCCTTATTCAGCCCACCCAATCCAACTGTCCCCCATTCAAAAATGTATCTTTGTTCTTTCCATAGAAGAATAGCTGAAGCATTTCCCCCATGAGGCAAAGACACCACCTCCAGAATAGTAAATCGCAAGTGAGAAAGATTATGATGCACTGATCTCCAGTGATTAAATAGAAGTGCTTCCAAAACTTGTCTGTGCAAACTACTAAGATGTTCTATTATACGAACTTTTACAGGGCGCTTACTTAGTATGCTCTGTACAATATAGCTGACAAGGTCAAACTATTAAATAAATAACTTGAGAAGTTGTACAAGTCGAATTATGTCCCAAGAAAATATCCAACTTGGTGCTTGGATGTTGTATTACTGAAGTCTCCCAAACAAGGGTGCAGCATGTATGATGTCCACATTTCTTGAAACCGTACCAAGAGGATGAAATAGTGCTCTTTTCAGAATGAATTGCAGATGTCAAAATATCACCCAAATTATGGCCACATCGATAATCAAAATGAGAAGCCACTTGGAACATATGATGATACTGCAACACATGCCAGTATTTCTTGATAATCTGACAAATCTGAAAGACTTTAGATGAGTAGGGGATGACACGAGCCAACTCAGTGCTCTAGCCCGGTAGCTCTGTTATTGCTTTATTTGATTATTATATTTTTGACTTTGATTTTATATTTATAAATTTTGTTTTTGTTTTTTAGTTTGGATTATTAAACCCCCTGAAGAAGCCAAAGTTTTGGTGAAACCTGGATCCTCGTTGGCGCAAATTCGATTACATGTGGATACCATCTGATTTCCACTTGGACACCCTTTGTTTGTGCCTACTTCACAGATCCTGCTACATGTTGGGAGCATATTTGCCAAGGTAAGTACTTTTATGCTCTAATATTATTGAACTGTGCTGTATTGCAAGACTTATGAGGCTTCTATGTACAACTTTGGAAGGTGTGATGATTGAGATAAGGGTGCCTATATGTGTTTTCAATGTGCACTTTGGGGCACTATGTTATTTCTGAGCGCTTTTCACAAACAAACATTTTAATTTTTGGATGGTTTATGTAATTGTGTTATACATTGTCTGTCCAAATATATTTATTGAATACTTATATTTCCCATTTTAATTGAGCATTATGGAACCTTCAGTGCTGACTTCAATGGGTAGGAACAGGGACTACAAATAGCACACTTTGGTTCTAAGTTCAAAAAAATAGGACTGGACAAAAAGTCTCCCTTTTGCAACTGGGCAGCAGTGGAGTATGGGCTGAGAACCAGAGAAGTTGGGCAAATCATTTGCACCCTCCAATTCTTCTAGTACAAACCAAATGCCAAGGGTGAACTGCCCTCTAAAGTGAGATTTATAGGTGATGTGTATAAGGTAGAACTTTACAAAGTTTTAGGGCCCTGTTTACTAAGGTGTGCTACAGTTTTTAGCTCATGCTAAAAATTAGCTTGCACTAAATGCTAAAGACAATCAGCGCATGCTGCAAACACTGACGTGCCTATAGTGTGGCTTAGTAAACAGGGCCCTTAATTTGTAAAAATACTTCCACAAATGGAAGAAGCAAAGAAAAATTATATTTAGCTTTCTTCGGTTCTTCAAAAAGGAAACAGACAGTGTGGAAGCAGTGTTAGGACAGTTTTCAAAAGAATTTGCCCAGGTAACTTAAAAATTTAGCTAGATAAATTCCCCAGGCTGAAAACTTCCCTTCATTTAGCAGTGGTGTAGCCAGATCCAGTATTTTGAATGGGCCCACTGTTAACTTAGGTGGACCCCCCTTCCATGCATTTCCCCCCCTGAGCTATAAAAAAATTATAGTTTTTTTCACCCTACCCTACGTCAACATCTCTCCTCCATGGCATCCCAGCATCTACCCACCCGTCACTGAACCCCGTCCCTCCTTGATGTACCTTTTAGGCATTCCCAGAACCTGCAATGATTCGTTATTGTTGCCTACGCCAGCCCTGTAGGCTTTCATCGGCTCGTCCTACCAGACAGGAAACATGAAATGACGCCAGCGAAGGTGGGACTTGGACGATGGAAGCCTGTGGGGCCAGCGTAGGCAGTAGTAATGAATAACTGCAGGTGGCAGGGATGCCTGTAAGGTATACAGGGGAGGGGCGGGGTTCAGCAACAGGCAGGCAGATGCCAGGATGCCGCAGAGGAGGAGAGATGTTGAAGTGGGTTGCTGCCGCTGGGTGGGCCTGAGCCAAGAATGGGTGGGCATGTGTCCACTCAGGCCCATCGTAGTTGTGCCACTGTCATTTAGTATGCATATACATACATTAGTATCGATGGACTTCTCTACTCCAGCCCAGTTTTTCAAAGGGAAACTTTGTGTATGAGACTGTCTCTACCAGAGACATAGCAATTTACATCATCCCCCAAATTTTATAAAAGTTTCAAAAAATTGCACACACGAATTTTGGCATGTGCCCAATTTTTATGTGCAATTTAATTGATTAACGAGCTAATTAGCAATCGATAATTGGCTTAACAAGCAATTATTGGCACAAATTACATTTAATTAAAATATATGCATGTAAATTTAGGTATGGGATCCACATCTAAATTTTACATGCGAGTTCAAAAAGGGGATGTGGAAATGGGAGGGTCATGGGCAGAACAGGAGCATTCCTAAAATTTACACGGGTAGTTATAGAATAATGGGGACATGTGCCTTATTTAGGTGCAAAGATTTGCACCACATTTCATTTGGTGCAAATGGCCACATCTAAAGTTAGTGGTGATTCCCGGGCATAAGCGCCATTCTATAAACCATGCCTAACTTAAGTGTTTTTTGGCGCCAATTTTTTTGGCATCATATATATAGAATTCACCTCCATATGTTTACTTTCTCACTCCTCAGCCACACATATACATTTGCATACATGAGTTCATTCTTTAGAATATACACACATACGCATGCACACATACTCATATACATACACATACTCTTGCTCCTCAGATACACACGTGTATGCACTCTCACTTTTCAGGCACTCACACGTATGCCCATGAAGGCATTCTTACTTTTCAGAGAGGCACACTCTTTTTCTTCTGCCACTATCCCGTTATCTGCTATTTACATGCTCAGTCAGTGCCGCTCCAGTTACTTGTCAGTGGTGTCTCTATCTTTTAAAATTTTTGTATTTGCTGCCACCTCTTTTCTTCAGCCTGCAACAGCAGACCACTCACTGTTCCCAAGTGCCCTCCCCCCATCCTCCATGGATACACACTTGCTCTGCTAACTGTCTCCAAGGTCCCATGCAAAGCTCAGACTCTCCTATAGCACTGGCAATGCACAGGAACCTCCCCTAGCTCATCCCCAGCTTTCCTAACTGAACAGTCCGGATCTTACCACAGTCTCTGCATTGGAGGGGGGAAGGATTGGTGAGCTATAGCAGGCTAAAAATATCCAGACACTTTAACCATTTTCTGGTTTTAAGACAGGGCCCAATATTCTGCCGGCGGTGATCAGCATTTTGATGATCGCTGCAGGCATTAAACCACAATGCTGGGCCATGAATTTCTTGGCTTGCGGAGCTGGTTAACGCATAGCTGGTTAAGTGCGATACGCAGGACTTAATTGGCTATGGTCAACCGCATAATGGTAGAACTGACTTTTATGCGGTTACCCTGGCCAGTTAAAGCTGAATATTGGCACTTAACTGGCCAAGTGTGGACTCTGGTCCTGGAACGCCTCCAAAATAGCCGATTTTCAGTTTAGTTCTAATCAGTTAAGTGCTGCTGAAAATGAGCAGTTAGTCCTTAACAGCCAATTTAATCGACCAGCAGTCATTTCTGGCCAGTTAAATAGCTCTGAATATCAACCTGACAATTTATAAATGTGTAGAATCCTGAAAAAATCCAAACAGTCGGCAATCCTAGCCACCTGAGCCCAGATCACATCTGACAGGGCCCTTCTAAACTTTGGAGCCTTAGGCAATGCCTAGTTTACCTATGTCTTAATCCAGCCCTGCTTGTATCTGAAAGAAGGATACATAACCCATTTCGTTATTTAACCTCTACAGCTGACATGTTTTAAGTATACAGAAAAATCCTATTAATTCAAACATTTCTGTTTCTCTACAGTGGATTCATATGAAAAGGAAGAAAAGTGCTGAATTGTGTGGTAATAGCACTTCAAAAATGCTCAGAAAAAGATCTGTGAAATCCAATTGTAAATGTGAAAATTATTGAGCTGAGAGGTAGCTGTCATTTTGATCCTTGAGAAATAATATTCTACGTGAACTCTTGAGACCACTTAGCTTCCTTGTTCAGATGTCTCTCAGAGGCTGAAGTAATGCAACATTTTTGGATGGCTTTTATATTGATTCTGTAAGATATCACACCCTGCAAAGCATGCATTTAAATGATGAGACCTAGGGCTTCTTTTACTAAGGTGAGGTAACGATTTTAGCAAGCGCTAACAATTAGCAAGCATTAAGTGCTAGGAAGCCCATAGGAATGTATGGGCCCTTTTGCTAAAGCTTAGCACAAGCTAAATGCTAAGAAGTCCATGCCTTTAGTAAATGGAACCCATAATTGACCGCATGGCATTTAGTGAATGCTAATTGTTAGCACGTACTCAATCTGTTAGCGCACCTTAGTAAAAGCCCCTAAATAATAAACTGCAAGCTTGTACTGAACAAATAATTTCAATGTAATTTGCAACATATTTTGCTGTAACGTTTGTGCTAAACTGCAGGTATAATTGGCACAGAAACAACTACACTTCCCCAAGGAGTGGCTGAATAGCAACTGAAAGTGTAGTTATGCTTAGCAGAAAATCAGCAATATGTATCACTTTATGCATATAAATTTTGCTATGTGAAAATGGCTAATAAGCTAATTTGCATGATTCTATGCTAAACTCCAAATAACAAAAACCAGGAAACCAAGAAACTTCCACAAGAAGCCAGAAAAGCTGCAAATGAGTGGAAGACACCACAAACAAGTTCCAAGATGGCCAATAGCACAATTTATTCTTCAAATCCAATATGTAGGAAATGCTCACAAGATGTACCTAACACGAGCCGCGTTTCTGCATGGGTCTGTCAAATGACAGCAAATATGTTTAATGATTGTCCCAACAAATGGAACATAGAGTCGCAAAATTGATAGTGTCGGCAGAAAATTGGCAATGTCTTCTTTAAAAAGGTACAGAATGTTTATGGTGGTTTCCACTCATTTCCTACTAAACTTCAAATAGCTTTGCAAACTCAATAATGCAGAATGGTCATATTTGCACATTTTAGTGCATGCTGTCTTCTGGTTTTCTGTATTTAATTGGATGCTTGCCAAGGTACTTGCAAATGAATGCATAGATTGCTAACAAGCAGAGAATCATGAATGGGCTGTGTCGGCATGGCAGCTGCTAGTGCGACTTTGTAAAAGTGAAGGGGTAAAATCTCAATTTTACATAGCAAGGATATACAGGTATCTGGTGAAGGGGTGTGGCCTGGGCGTATTTTGGGTATGTCTGAGGTCACCCTAAAAGAAACCTGCATTCCTGTTTTATAATGGGAATAAATATTTATTTTAAAAAAGATAAGACATCAAATAATTTACACCTGCAGCCTTGGATGTCTAGACATCAGGAAAAACACGCTGGCTGAGCTGCACACCACTAGAGGGATTAGAAGAGGTTGCCCTCTTAATCCCCCATTGGTTGAAGTCCCCCTCGGAATGTGATAGTGGCATGGGATATCAAACTCTGTGACAACTTATGAAAAATAAATGTTCATGCTTCTGAAATAGCTGACAAATGTTTATGTTCTGCTACATAAACATAATATTGCTCTTTTAGAACAAACTTTTATGTGCCCATGTTGTCCCATTAATAATTGAGGCATTTATGATTCTGTGCTCGTGTCACAGTTAACTGGTGCAAAAACAGCCATGTTTAATGGCTTTTGGAACAGGCTCTATATTGGTAGGTCCTGTCCTAAAATATTAGTGCAACTTAAAATGTCTTGGCCTAGAAGACTCAAGTTCGATTTGTATGTCCTTTCTAAAATGCTGTTTTTTTTTTATTAGTATAAAGGGTTACAGACATAAATACGGAAACAGAATTTATTTTTTTTAAATATAATGTAATCCCAGGGTTCGTTTTACTCACTCTGCAGCTGCTTTTACCTTTTAGGAGATGGGCCCTGTGCACCTTCAGGTTTCTAGAGTTTGGTGGAATCAGGGTTCTGAAGCTTATGCCTGCTAAAGTGTAGATGCTTAGTTGCTCCCTGAGCTCTGTTGCAAACCATCTTGCACCCACAATTTATCAGAGAATAGACAGTGTTCAATAAGAAAAAGCTTTATTGGCACATACTTATTAATTGTACTGTACACTGTAGCATACAAAGGTATATAAAGGATATAAACAATCAGGTTATTAAGTAAATGTGAACATAGAGCATTCACATTGGTTTCAAACCCTATAACCCTGGCCTTATAGTGCTAATATAGGACTGAAATGCTGTACTAGGCCAAATTATCCAGCACCAAAGAGCTGGTAGCAAAAAGGGGCTGAAAAAATAATAGGAAAAACAGACAAACATTCTGTAAAGGTTGCTCAGTTCAGTTGGTGGCTGCAGTTTAACTATGGAAAACTTCAACTTCCTTTGCCAAGGTCTCCAAATGCGTTTGTTTTGTGCATCACAGTAATAAACCTCACTCCTAAGCCCCCAGGGTATGTGATCTCAGTCTCTCAAATTTACTACTGATGCTCACCATAGTACTTGTATCATGCCAAAGAGTTTCTCTCTGGAGTTCATAAGCATGCTTGGATATTCATTTTTATCAAGTCTATGGTAACTGAAATGATAGAAAATATTTCTGTATCTTTCTGCCACATTTTCTTGGTCTCAGATTGCAATTTCTTGATTTGAGGATCTTTTCTGTCTCCACATGATTTCCAGTACAAGATGGGCTTTTGTTGGCAATGATATAGGAAATGTCAACAATATATCCTATGCCATTTTATGCCATTACCAACTGGACAACAAACAGAAAAAACACAATTTTCCCCTGATTCTCTGAAAGTTGTCAAACATTGCATGCACTAATTTAGGCGTATTGCCAATTTGCACATGAAATTTAATAGAATATTAAGCTAATAATTTTAACAAGGAATTATTGGCATTAATGAGATTTAATTGGGACTAACATGCGTAAATTTAGGCACAGGATCTGTGCCTAAAATTTATGCATGATCCAAAAAAGGGATGTGGAAATGGGAGGGTCATGGGCATTTCTGGGCAGAACAGGGGCGTGGTTTTGAGTTGCACACCTAATTAGAATATGGGTGCTCTGCGTGTAAATGTAGGTGCAAGCATTTGCATCACGTTTTCATTGGTGCAAATGACACTGCCTAAAATTAAGCGCAGCTCATAGAATACCACTTAAGAGGGCATTTTTAGTGTCAATTTTTTAGGCACCATATATAGAATCTAACCCCCTGTGTTTACTTTGTTCATCAATAATAGTGCACACTGTTTGGAAATAGTACACACTATTGGAAATTCTATGAATGGTGCTCAAATTTAAGTGCCAGGAAGATCTGCATCAAGCACCAATTTTATAGAGGCCGCTTGGTGCTAAGCAACCTTTATAAATAGTGCTTTGTGTGAGGACTTACGCCTGCCGAAACCTGGTGTAAATGCTGGTGCATGGCCAATGACAGTTGGGTATAAAACTGCACCTAAATCTTGGGACTGCCTCTGATCCACCCAGGCCCCTTCCCTGGTCATGCCGTCTTTTGAGATGCACATGAGGCAATTGAGGCAAGCAGTGTAATAGAATAGTGCATAGGCAGACCCACGCATGTCCTAATTAGTGTCAACGCCAATAATTGTTAACTGCTCATTAAGGGCCCTTTTACTAAGGTGCAGCAGGGCTAACACAAGTAGCATGTGCCAAATCGGCACTACCGCCGGGCTAGCGTGTGCACCTGGTGGTAATTCTGAGTTTGGTGCATGCTGAATCCTGCGGTAGAAAATAGTTTCTACCACGGGGAGCGTTACCAGCAGTAATCAGTAGTTGGCACACACTGCATGGTTACTGTGTGGGTAGCTCATGAGCCCATAATGCTGGGTAAATGGGTGGCAGTAAGGGTTCAGGCCATAAATAGGTGCACGCTAGTTTTAATTTCAGTGCACGCCCATTTCCCAGCCCATTAAAAAAAGCCCAGGCCCACCCACTTTCCCTCCAGGGCCACCCATCCAAATCCTTCATCGCTGTCGCTGCCTTTTCTCCCGCGGCTTCCGGGAGGCAGCGATCAGCGTTACCTGTCAGTGCCTGCCCTGAAATTATGCTTCTCTTCTCCCCAGGCTTCGCCCCGCTCGTTTCTTCGCTCGTCGCGCTGCGCTGCTATTCAAACAGGCAGCTCCACTCCTCTCTGCCGCGTCTGTCCGACCCTCTGATGCACTTCCTGTTTAGTAGGGCCGGATAGACGCGGCAGAGAGGAGTGGAGCTGCCTGTTTGAATAGCAACGCAGCGCGACGAGCGAAGAAATGAGCGGGGCGAAGCCTGGGGAGAAGAGAAGCACAATTTCAGGGCAGGCACTGACAGGTAACGCTGATCGCTGCCTCCCGGAAGCCGCGGGAGAAAGGCAGCGACAGCGATGAAGGATTTGGATGGCGGGCCTGGAAGCGTAAGTGCTGGATTTGTGGTTGGTTGGTTGGTTGAGGGGGGGGGGGGAGAGGGAAGGGATACTTTTGCCAGAGACAGAGTCAGACTTGTAGGAGGAAGGGGATTAGAGGGAACTGGGAAGGAAGAGAGCTGCTGGACATGGGAGGAAGAGGAGGAGGGGACTGAATGGAAGAGAGAGAGCTGCTGGACATGGGAGGGAGAGGAGGAAGGGGCTGGAGAGCTGCTGGACAAGCTAGGAAGAGGAAGAAGGGACTGGAGGAAAGGGGGAGAGCTCCTGGACATGGGAGGAAGAGGAGGAGGGGACTGGATGGAAGGGAGAGGAGGAAGGGGTTGGAGAGCTGCTTTACAAGGGAGGAAGAGGAGGAAGGGACTGGAGGGAAGGGAGAGAGCTGCTGGACATGGGAGGAAGAGGAGGAGGGGACTGGATGGAAGGGAGAGGAGGAAGGGGTTGGAGAGCTGCTGGACAAGGGAGGGAAGGGACTGGAGGGAAGGGAGAGAGCTGCTGGACATGGGAGGAAGAGAAGGAGGGGACGATGGAAGGGAGAGAGCTGCTGAAGGAAGGGGAGGAGGGGAATGAATGGAAGGGAGAGAGCTGCTGGACATGGGAGGGAGAGGAGGAAGGGGCTGGAAAGCTGCTGGACAAGCTAGGAAGAGGAAGAAGGGACTGGAGGAAAGGGGGAGAGCTCCTGGACATGGGAGTAACAGGAAGAGGGGACTGGATGGAAAGGAGAGAGCTGCTGGACATAGGAGGGAGAGGAGGAAGGGGTTGGAGAGCTGCTGGACAAGGGATGAAGAGGAGGAAGGGACTGGAGGGAAGGGAAAGAGCTGCTGGACATGGGAGGAAGAGAAGGAGGGGACGATGGAAGGGAGAGAGCTGCTGAAGGAAGAGGAGGAGGGGATCTGGGTGGAAGGGAGAGAGCTGCTGGATATGGGAGGAGAATTGCTGGTACAGCACAAGGAGGGAGGGAAGGAAAACAGAGATACCAGACCAAGGAGATGAAGGAAAAGGGAATATTAAACCTACAGCTTGAGGGAGGGAGGCAGGAAATCAAGCAACCAAACCAGATGCTGGAAAGAAGAGGGAGTGAGAGGGAGAGAAGCTGGATGGGGTAGGGTCAGAGAGGGTAGAGATATATTGGCACTGGGGACAAAGAGAGGGAAGAAGATGGACAGATTAATATAGGGACACAGAGAAAAGGAGATACTAAACATGGAGGAAGATAGAGGTACAGAGATGGAAGAAGATGGAAGGATGGCAGAGAAAGAGGGAAAACGGATGGATGGGGAGAGAGACACTGGATGGAAGGATGCAGAGAGAAAGGGGAGAGACTGGAAGGATGTGGAGAGAGAAGGGACACTGAACAGAAAAGGGTAGAGAGATAGACACTGGTTAGAAGGAGGGAGAGAGACATTAGATGGAAGGATCAGGAGAGAGGGTAGATGGGTAGAAGGATGGGGAGAGAAAGAGGGAAGACGCTGGATGGAAGGGTAGGGAGAAAGGTGACACTGGATGGAAGGATGCAGAAAGAAAGAGGGGAGACTATTGGAAGGATGGGGAGAGAGAGGGGAGACAAAGAGGAGAGCTGCTGCATGGAACTGTTCACCCTCTGTTCTTGGTCCCCTCCTCTTTTCTATCTACACTTCTTCCCTTGGTTCATTAATCTCATCCCATGGCTTTTCCTACCACCTCTATGCTGATGACTCCCAAATCTACCTTTCTACCCCTGATATCTCACCTTGCATCCAAACCAAAGTTTCAGCGTGCTTGTCTGACATTGCTGCCTGGATGTCTCAACGCCACCTGAAATTAAATATGACCAAAACCGAGCTTCTCATTTTCCCCCCCCAAACCCACCTCCCCGCTCCCCCCGTTTTCTATTTCTGTTGATGGCTCTCTCATTCTCCCTGTCTCCTCAGCTCGAAACCTTGGGGTCATCTTTGACTCCTCTCTCCTTCTCTGCTCATATCCAGCAGACCGCCAAGACCTGTCGTTTCTTTCTTTACAACATCCGTAAAATCCGCCCCTTTCTTTCCGAGCACTCTACCAAAACCCTCATCCACACCCTTGTCACCTCTCGTTTAGACTACTGCAATCTGCTTCTTGCTGGCCTCCCACTTAGTCACCTCTCCCCTCTCCAGTCGGTTCAAAACTCTGCTGCCCGTCTCATCTTCCGCCAGGGTCGCTTTACTCATACTACCCCTCTCCTCAAGACCCTTCACTGGCTCCCTATCCGTTTTCGCATCCTGTTCAAACTTCTTCTACTAACCTATAAATGTATTCACTCTGCTGCTCCCCAGTATCTCTCCACACTCGTCCTTCCCTACACCCCTTCCCGTGCACTCCGCTCCATGGATAAATCCTTCTTATCGGTTCCCTTCTCCACTACTGCCAACTCCAGACTTCGCGCCTTCTATCTCGCTGCACCCTACGCCTGGAATAAACTTCCTGAGCCCCTACGTCTTGCCCCATCCTTGGCCACCTTTAAATCTAGACTGAAAACCCACCTCTTTAACATTGCTTTTGACTCGTAACCACTTGTAACCACTCGCCTCCACCTACCCTCCTCTCTTCCTTCCCGTTCACATTAATTGATTTGATTTGCTTACTTTATTTATTTTTTGTCTATTAGATTGTAAGCTCTTTGAGCAGGGACTGTCTTTCTTCTATGTTTGTACAGCGCTGCGTATGCCTTGTAGCGCTATAGAAATGCTAAATAGTAGTAGTAGTAGTAGTGGAGGGAGAGAGACATTAGATGGAAGGATCAGGAGAGAGGGTAGATGGGTAGAAGGATGGGGAGAGAAAGAGGGAAGACGCTGGATGGAAGGGTAGGGAGAAAGGTGACACTGGATGGAAGGATGCAGAAAGAAAGAGGGGAGACTATTGGAAGGATGGGGAGAGAGAGGGGAGACAAAGAGGAGAGCTGCTGCATGGAAAGGGGGAGTAGTGAAAGATTGGAGAATAAGAGGAAGGGGCATGGGGAGAACAAGGGTGAGAAAAAGATGAAAAGCCATAAGTAGATGAAGGAAATTAAAGAATGGATAGTAAGAATGAATTAAATCTGGACACAGAGAGAGGCAGAAAAATATTGAAGAAAGCAAAGAAAAAGGAGAGAAAAATGACAAATGGCCAGGAAACCCTGGCAGAAGAGTCAAGCAAAAACGAAGGAAAGCAGAATCTAGAGACTGGGAGCAACACAATGAGAAAAAGTAAATGGCCATACAACAAAGGTAAAGAAAATAATTTTATTTTTAATTTAGGATAAAGTAATATGGTGTTAATAAAGTTTCAGAGACCAATACTTCCTTCCTTAGGTCAGGAGAGGATACCGTAACAGCATTATACTGACCTGAGGCAGGAGGTTTTGGCCTCTGAAAGCTCACTGAAAAGGATTAGGCTATTAAATAAATTGTCTGAAATCGGATGCACTGAAAAGCAGCACTTTACCCTGTGTGACAAATGCATCTGAGTGTGACTAAATTTTGCTGGGGTGGGGGGGGGGGGGGGGGTACAGAGAAAATTTTGTGCCCACCCACTTTGGGTTCAGGCCCACCCAAAATTGGCAGTCTGGCTACGCCACTGCATCCGTGGTTAAAAAAAATGGCCCAGCGTGTGCCCAAAACATGCACCCACATTACCGTAGGCCACTTTTTACCGTGGCTTAGTAAAAGGACCCCTAACTAATTAGTTTGCAGGTGGATCTGGGATCCACACCCACATTTGGGTGTTCTTCATAGAAACCAGGGTTATATGGAAGTTATACCTTTTATGTATGTATGTAATTATGAAAACTTTAATAAAATTTCTGGAAATAGCACTGTTTCTCAAAAGTGGAACCACCATGCATGTATAAACCAATATACCAGGGGCGTAGCTAGCTGGGGCCACAGGGGCATGGGCCCCTGCAGATTTAGCCCTGACCCCCCTGCTTTCACCCCCACCCGCCAACCCTCCCTGCCACATTCAACCCCCCATCCCGCCACCACCAAACCCCCCCCCCCCCCCCCCGGTCAGGTACCTTTACTGGCGGGGGTCCATAACCCCTGCCAGTCGAAGTCCTCTTCAGCGCCAGTCTCTCCGGCGCGTTGCTGATCTGGATTCTGTTTCTGTGAGTCCTGACGTCCTGCACGTAGGAATGTTTGACATGTTCAAACATGAATATTAATGTACATCAATCAACCTTGCATATAAATGTAGACATAGTAAGAGGCAGTGTGTGATACAGATACACAAGTGTGCTTAACTGAAGCAAAATGGTATGACATAATATATAAGCATCTGAATCTATAATGTGACATGCAGAATGAAACAAATCACAGAAATACAGTGTAATCAGTTTCACTATTCAGACCATTAGGTGCCTGAATGATCAATTCAAATATTATACTTTGTTCTTCTCAGTAATTTTTTTTTGTCCAAATCACCTCCCTTCCAAGCAGCAGCAAACATCTTATATACCAGAAATCTTTGCTCTGTGAAGCTATAGTTAAGAGACAGACAATGACACACTAAAGATGCTGTTAATCTGCTTGTTCAATTTATTTTTGTGTTCCAGCATTCTAACTTGAACCTTTCTGGTAGTCTTACCAACATAAAGCAGATTACAAAGATATGTGATGATATAGATCACATTGTTAGAGATGCAGCCAGAGAAATGGAGGGGCATTTTCGAACAGGGACAACCATCTCTACGGGCGCCCAACTGTAAGGACGGTGCCGCGAAGGGGCGGGGCATTGCGTATTATCGAAACAAGATGGACGTCCATCTTTTATTTTGATAATATGGTGAGGGACGCCCAAATCTTGACATTTAGGTCGACCTTAGAGATGGTCATCCTCGGTTTTCGGGAATAATGGAAACCAAAGACATCTATCTTAAAAACGACCAAATCCAAGCCATTCGGTCATGGGAGGAGCCAGCATTCGTAGTGCACTGGTCCCCCTCACATGCCAGGACACCAACCAGGCACCCTAGGGGGCACTGCAGTGGACTTCACAAATTGCTCCCAGGTGCATATCTCCCTTACCTTGGGTGCTGAGCCCCCCAACCCCCCCCCCCCCCAGGTCTGCCTGCCTGAAGTACACTGCACCCACTACAACTGCTCCAGGGACCTGTATACTGCTGCGATGGACCTGAGTATGGCATGTGAGGCTGGCAAAGTATTTTTAAACTTGTTTTTTATGGTGGGAGGGGGTTAGTGACCACTGGGGGAGTAAGGGGAGGTCATCCCCGATTCCCTCTGGTGGTCTTCTGCTCAGTTCGGGCACCTTTTGGTCATGAAAACAAATGGACCAAGTAAAGTCGGCCAAGTGCTCGTCAGGGACGCCCTTCTTTTTTCTATTATCGGCTGAGGACGACCATCTCCTAATCACTCCCCAGTCCCGCTTTCGCTACCCTGCCGACACACCCCTGTGAACTTTGGTCATCCCTGCGAAGGAAAGCAGTCGAGGGTGTCAAAAAATTGGCTTTCGATTATCCCGATTTGTGTCAAAAGATGGGCGTCCTCTTTCGAAAATAAGCATGATGGTTAACTAAGTAGTGCTTCCCTGTAGCGGGATGGATGAGAGCTTCTGTATTCAGTGAAATAGAAAAGAGCATAGGCCACATTTGTAATGACCCTTGTGGTAAGGGTGCTCAGAGTTTTAGACTGTGGGCATAATAACATTGGTTCAGGAGGGGACCTATGAGTGGAGATATTGTAGGTGAACAGTGGAGGGATGGGGATGGGTGAAAGGGTTGGGATTGGAGAATGGTGATGCAGGGGGGGGGGGTATAGTGCAGAAAGTACAGTGTGAGACTTAGGAACAGTGTTGGATTGGGTGGTATACTAGGGTGCTGATTGGATGGACATTGAGGGCAGGGGATTGGTTGGGTGTGTGAGGAGAATTGGTGGGATGGGTAGTTGGTGGGTTTTGGTAAGGAGTGGGTGAATGTGTGGAACTTAGGAAGGTATTGTCCATCCCAGCCCACCTGGCGGCAGTGGCATAGCCAATGGTGATGGGCCCACCCACCCAGGCCCATCCAGTTTGGGCTCAGGCCCACCCAGTAGCAGCACACCTATGATGTGGCTGGCAGAGATCCCCAAGCCCCACCAGCTGAACACTCCCAACAACTGTCCCTCCTACATACCTTTTAAATAGCAGCTCTTCGCCTATAGTGAGCAGTGACTGATACATACTGCTCACACTGGCCCCACAGCCTTCCCTCTGATGTATTCCTACCTATGTGGAAACGGGAAGTTGCATCAGAGGGAAGGCTATGGGGGCCAACATGAGCAGTGTGTATTAATTGCTGCTCACTGCTGGTGAAAATCTGCTGTTTAAAAGGTATGTGGGGGAGGGGGTATGTTTGAGAGACCAAACGGCATGCTGGCGGGAGAGGACGAGACCAAATCACTTGTGGGACAAGGTAGAGTTCTTCTGCCCACCCATCTTGGGCCCAGGCCCACCCAAAATTGGGTGTCTGGCTATGCCTCTGCCTGGCGGGGTTCATGTTCTTTGACTTTGCTGTTTGGTGGGGGATGTTTGTGACTGGAGGGTGTTAGGTGGTTCTACGTATGGTGTGTGTGTGGTGGGGGTGGTTACAGCTTGGGGGAGATAAAAAGAAACTGTGTATTTGAGGGGGAACACTCAGATGTGGCCTGAAAATTGGGTGATTGTAAAGACGCTAATGGGTATACTCGTGTTCGGTAACCACCACAAGATGGGGGCGGGGTCTTGTGTTACTGTAGGTCTCGCTGGGGGGGGGGGGGAAGAATGTATATGAGAGTTGTATGTGAATTTGAAAGGGGCTAGTTCGTTATCAAATAGCTCAATTCATTGTGGTGATATTGGGGCCACACTGAGTTAAGAGCTCAAGTTTGATGTGCCTACTGTTATTGTTATGTGATGAGTATAGAGTAAATAAAGCTACAGCTAATGTTGTTCCACTTTAACATTATGTATAGTTCTGTTATTTTGGATGGAATGGCTTGCTGTTAATGAGAAGGGTGATGTGAATGCCGATGTTATGGGACAGGCTGTGTTTAGAATAGAGGGAGATACAATGCCCCTGATGTTTCTATCCCGGTTGTAAGCTACGATGAAAATCTTATTTTGGAATCACTCGTGTCCATCCAAAATATTCCAATGTCTAAGTACTGTAGTATCTTTTTCATGCCCAGTGAAGAAAATAACCTTGAGCGTAGTCCACTATGCCAATTGCTCTCCCACTTTGTAAAGAACACAGGAGCCAATAACAGAATTTGAACCCACCACTAAGCATTGAAAGTGTAAAATTTAGGGAAAACACCAACACATAGCTGTTTAAAAGGTCTTTGTTTGATAAATAGTGGCAAGTAAAGGGTGTGAAATTTTACAGTGGGGAATTCTAATGTTTCTTTCCTAAACTGAAAACAAACTAAAGTGTGCATACATACCAGAAACAAGCGAGGAACAGTTTCTATTTTATTGTATACAAAAATAGATTTTAAAAGACTATTAAGTAGAGAGGTATGGTAGCCGTGTTAGTCTACTTTTAAAGGTAATCAATAGAAATAAAACAAAATAAAGCATGGAAAAGAAAAGAAGATGATACCTTTTTTATTGGACATAACTTAATACATTTCTTGATTAGCTTTCGAAGGTTGCCCTTCGTCAGATCGGAAATAAGCAAATGTTGGTAGATGACAGTATATATAAGTGAAACTTCAAAGCATTTCAGTGACAGTCTAACAGGATGGGGGTGGATAGGTGAGGACTATTAAGTATGATGAAGGAAAACTTGTACTATAGGTACAGTATATTGATTGCTTTAGACAATAACCCCTCATTCAGCCAGCAATGGTCAGCGTTTTTTAAAATGCTAACCCTCACCGGCTAAATTAGCTCTCCAATATTCAGTGCCAGTTGGGCTTGGTGTCAGAGCTTATGTGGGCCCAGCCAATATTCAGCTAAGACCTACATGAGAGTTATGAATATCGGGCCGGGATCCATATAATTCTTTTTAAAAAGTTGAGCCCCTCTGAGTTGCTTCCAGGGCTCCCCCCAACAAAGCCTCCTCCCCCAGCCTGCAAACAACAAGATTGTCCAACACCACCAACCCCCACTCCCTTAAAGCCCCCTGCCCACTTAAATTGTTTTGAAAATTGGCTGGTAATTGTATTGATCAAGCATGCATTGTAATTGTGAATTATGCTTTGAATTTCAAGTGAATTCTAATTTGTAAATTGCCTTGAGCAAATTCAGGGGTCCTTTTGCTAAGCTGCTCTAAGAAATGGACTTAGCATGCCCTTATAAAGGCATTTTCTGCACACTAAACCCATTTTTAGTGTGGCCTTCAAAATGTGCGGCCATCTGGCTGTGAGGAAGTGTTAGCAAAAGTGTGCAACCATTAAAAAAAAAAAAAAAGTTATGTGGGAGCACTTAACTGCCTCCTATTTTGGATGCACTAAGGGCTCCTGCGTTAACCCTGCACTAACCACTTAGCTCAAAGTAATGTAGATGCACTAGCTGGTTAATGCAGACATGCCAACTCTTAGCCCCTGACATGCGGCCTAAAAAAAATGCGCTTAGCATGCACAAATGCCAAAGCTAATATGAAATGTTTTTGCTGTATTAGGTGCACTTTAGTACCTAATGCAGCCTGATAAAAAGGCGCCTTAGAGAAGTGATTCATAAATCCAAGGGAAGAAAAACAAACAAATAGCTAATAAGCTAATGACAATATACTACAAAATAAAATTAAAAAGAAATCTGCATTTGTTTTTATTCAGTTTTTATTTTTTTTTCATGTGCTTTATATAATATGATGATGATTTATAATGTATGTGGAGTCCCATTTGTGAGGAGAGAGACATTCATGTTTGCATGTGGAGGCTGGAGGCATCATTTTACAAAAGCATTGGTGAATGTGGAGGCCATAAAAAAATACAGAAATCTCCACCCCTCTACCAATGATGATTGGAAAACAAAACTTGGCACTGCGAGATTCGTGATATACCACCTATACAGAGGACTTTCTAGGCAGTTTACAATACAAATGTAAATTAAAAGATAGAAAAGAAAAATACTAAAAGTAAAGGTGAGGGTAAAAAAGGCAGACAGGAAAATTTAATAGCAGAACCATAAGTGATTCCATGGCAATCCTCCAGGAGGACATGGAGGGAGAAACAAACTATTTAATAATTAGTTAAAAATGTCTTCAAACAAAAAGGCCTTAAATTTCTTCTTGAATTCTTCTAAAGAACTTTCCAATCTAAGAGGCAGTGGAAGAGCATTCCAGAGCGATGGGCCAGTGATGCTAAATACCAGGGGTTCTCAATTTCAGTCCTCGAGGTCCGCAACCGAGTTGGGTTTTCAGGATTTCCCTAACGAATATGCATGACATCTATTTGCATACAATGGAGGAAGTATATGCAAATAGATATCATGCATATTCATTGGGGAAATCCCAATTGGGTTGTGGACCTCAAGGACTGACATTGAGCACCCCTGATCTAGACAAATAATCCGAAAAGATGGCAAAACAAGACAATTTTATTGTGATGAACTTAATGATCTAATAGGGGTGTAGGGGATCAAGAATCATGAAAGGTACAATGGAAGACCAGAATAATGAACCTTATAGTCCAGCTTGAGGATTTTAAATGTGATCCTATGGTAGCAGAGGGTTCACATGATCAAATTTTTTTTAAATTGTTGATCAATCTAACATCCATATTCTGAACTATTTGACGTCTAACATTTGAGGCTCGGTTACCCTGAAACAAAGCATTGCAATAGTCTAATCTGCTAATAACAAAAGTATGCACAAGAGCACAGAAGGTGGCTATAGTGAATAAGTGCCTTACTGATACAGCATCCATAATGTGCAGAACAACATTAGAAACATGTGTTTTGAAGTTTAAGTGTTAGTCTAGCAGTATACCTAGGACCCTTACAGATATGACAGTTGAGAGTTGCAACCTTGCAATCATATTATTGGAATGGATTGAGACTTTCCAAGGTTAAGTTACAGCTTATGAGAATTTAACTATTCTACTATTTTCTCCAGTTTATAATTAAAAAGTAAGGCTATATGAATTGCTGCCACAATCTAGTATACCATGAATCTGTATATCATCAGCATATACATATGGAGTCAAATCTAATGACTAAATAAGACCACACAGAGGAGCTGTAAAGATTTTAAAAAGAGATGGAGCAAATATAGATCCTTGAGGGACCATGCAAGGAATGGTATAGGGTTGAGATTGGGAATTTTGCCATATAACAATATTCATTCAGTCAAATAAGAGGTAAAAAATTAAGAACAATGGCTCCTATATCTATTTTGAATAACTTACGAATCATAAGATCATGACTAACGGTATCAGATGGAATGATACAAACACAACTGTCTTATCTTGATCTATGTGATAGTGAACAAAAGTGGCTATACCTGTGAGAGCTGCCTCTGTACTATGCTGTCACCTAAATTTGGTTTAATGTTTCAAAATAGTGACAGATACATTTGTACGGCAGCCGAGGACAATGGGTACGGTAACATATAAGACCAGTATACATGTGGATCCACTGCCAGTGACACTCTACACAGGGAACAGAGTTGGTGGGCTATGGGTATGTGCTATCATTTTAAGCTGGATTCAGATTTAGAATATATATATGTAAGTAGCGTTGTGTCTATCACTTGTACCTGCCTTCTTCAGGCGCATACACGACTTGTCCTGTGGAACTGCAGTGATATGTTTCCAGTCCTATATTACACAGTGGCCTCTATTGGGTCTTCTTTAGAAAGCATCAGCATGGCAGCCAGGAGGAAGAAAAACTTCTCTGATACAGAGAACAACTTCTTGGCCCCCTCTACTTTCGACCCCCCTCCCGCTGCTGCTGACCCTCCCCCACCACCAGGACATCAGGAGTCAGGACTCACAGAAACAGATCAGTGAACGTGCTGGAGACCGGCGCTGATGAAGACTTCGGCTGGCGGGGGTTGGAGACCCCCGCCAGCACAGGTACCTAGCAGCGGCGATGGGGGAGGGTCAGCTGCAGGAGGGGGGTTGAAAAGGGGGGGGGGGTCGGCAGCGGGCTAAAATGTGCCCCCACCTCGGGCTCTGGACCCCTTTCGCCAAGGTCTGGCTATGCCTCTGGCATGTGCTAACTGCTAAGGAGTTTGTACATACAAAATGGTCTTTTGGGCATTTAGCGCATGCTAGAGCTTTAGTATAAGGGCCCCTAAACCAATCCCTTGTATGACAGCACAGATAGCAGAACAATAGAGTCAGCCCTGGACTAGTAGCATTTTTGATAAAAGTCATTTTAATAAAACTGTCACAAATTTATTTGCAATTAGTTGTAGATGCTGATTTAATTCAGATGGAAAATGTAATGTCAATTTGTTTACATTTGAAACTCATGGACATCCTCTACTCATGGAAGGTGATGACAATAATTTAGGGTAGGTGCTGCCCTTGAATCCTATGACTTTGTTTTATTGTCTTGTGCAAACTGAAATAGAAGGTAGTTTTTACAGAATATCTACTAAGTATCGGCTTCTGTGTACCTTATTTGCTGTCATTTTCATGAGTAACTTTCCATGAACAGAGAAATGTGCAGTGTTCATTTTTGCATTCACAAACTGATCAAGAAGCTTCACTGGAAATGCAGTGTGCACCAAGAATGTGTATAACAGTGCTTTTTCCTCTATGCAGTATATGGAAAAGAATGGTTCCTTCTTCTTTGTAATTCCTGTGACAATTTAATGTCTTTGGAAATCCAATGATCTCTAGTCAAACTCCTCAGGCAATAAAACTGAAGCAAGGCTAGATATGATATATCCATATTTCAAGCACACTTCAAGGTTCTTCAGGCAAATTAAAAGCAGTTTTTAATGTAAACGTAGCTGACTGATCAAGTGACTGGAGGAGCAGACAGTATATTATTAGACCATGGCATATACAGTATTTATCTCTACTGCCATTAGCATGTGTGGAGAGCAGAGCTAATATAATACCCCACTCTCCTTCATTTACTTCAGCTGGTTGCTGCTGTGAAGTGAGATGAAGCATCACTTTTGTCATCAAGCTTTGTATTAAAAAGAAGCAGTCACCCATAAGTTAATTTTCTTTCTGCAACTACTGCTCCCAATTGTTTCTCATTGAGCTTGGCAGAATATATTAGTATACCCTAGGACAGTGATAGCGAACCTTTCAGAGACCGAGTGCCCAAACAGCAACCCAAAATCTATTTATCGCAAAGTGCCAACAGGGCAATTTAACAGGTGGTGCATTCCCCTCTCCCCCTCATCCCCCTCCCTCATCCCCCCATCCCCCTCCCTCTCCTGTTCCCGAGTTCCAGGGTCCCCCCTCCCTCCCAGTTCCGTGGTCTCCCTTCCCTCCCTCTGAATTTTAAAAGTCATTTTAACTCATCGGGGTTAGGGTGGCAGCATGCAGGCTCTGCTCGGTGCTTAGTTCATTTTTCCCTTCTCTCTCTTTCTCAGCTCTGGTCCCACTCTCATTTCCTGTTTCCACAAGGGTGGGACCAGAGCTGATAGAGAGAGAGAAGGGAAAACTGAACTAAGCACCGAGCCGAGCCTGCATGCTGCCGCCCTAACCCCGACGAGGTAAAATAGATGACTTAAAATTCGGAGGGAGGGGGCCTGGAGCTCAAAGGGAGGAGGGAACGAACGTCCGGTGGGTGAACAAACTTCCGGTGGCTGAGGCGACGGTGCGCGTGCCAACAGAGAGGGCTCTGTGTGCCCTCGGTTCGCCATCACTGCCCTAGGACAGTGATTCTCAGCCTCAGTCCTTGGGGCACACCCAGCCAGTTGGATTTTCAGGATATCAGACAGCCTAAAAATTCTTGGTGTGACCTTGGACCACAACCTAACACTAGAGAGTCAAGTGACATCCACTACAAAGAAAATGTTCCACTCAATGTGGAAACTTAAACGCATGAAACAATTCTTTCCGAGGGAAACTTTTCGCAGCCTGATACAATCTATGTTACTTAGCCACGCAGACTACTGTAACAGAATTTACGCAGGATGCAAAGAACAAATCTTAAAGAAACTTCAGACCACTCAAAACACGGCAGCTAGACTTATATTTGGTAAAACGCGATTTGACAGCGCAAAACCCCTCTGGAAAAAACTACACTGGCTACCAATCAAAGAATGCATTGCTTTCAAACTTTGCACCATGGTTCACAAAATTATCTATGGTGAAGCCCCGGGATATATGACAGACTTTATTGACTTACCAACGAGAAATACATCCGAATCAGCACGAACCTATCTGAATCTGCACTACTCAAGCTGCAGAGGTCTTAAATACAAAACAACTTACGCATCCAGCTTCTCCTACTTAAACACACAACTGTAGAACGCATTACCAAAAGCCTTGAAAACGACATATGACCATCTAAAATTCTGTAAAGCACTAAAAACCAACCTGTTCAAAAAGGCATACCCTACTGATTCAACTTTAATGCCCGATCTCAGCTACACAACAAAACTAAAGAACGTAATGGACGTGACACAACTCTTCCGTTGTACAATTCCCTAATGTGGCTGTGCTACATGAACTTTATCTTACCACAACATCACTTTGTATTTGTTCACACCGGAGTCCGCAAATGCCTCTCCAGTACTATGTAAGCCACATTGAGCCTACAAATAGGTGGTAAAATGTGGGATACAAATGTAACAAATAATAAATAAATATAATAATAATATGTATCAGTATTATTAAAAAAAACAAAAAACACAGACTCAACTAATTACACCTTATTGCTGGGGTTTACTAAGCCACTAGTGTGGCTGACTGTGCATTAATGCCAACACAGCCTGTTCACTTTGAACAGGCTGTGTTAACAATGCTGTGTAGAAGAGTAAATAGACCCCTAAATCAACAAATATTCTAACTATTATTTATTGTTTGATAAACACCAATTTACCATAAAATTCCAAAATTTTTAAAAACTAACACCTCTTACTAAGGGGTCCTTTCACAAAGGTGCACTGACAAATGGCTTGAGGTAGTGTAGGCGCGGGTTTTGAATGCACACCGATCCATTTTTTAGCGTGCCTGTAAAAAAGGCCTTTTTAAAGATTTTTGCCAAAAATGGACGTGCGGCAAAATGAAAATTGTCGAGTGTCCATTTTGAGTCTGAGAAGTTACCACCAGCCATTGACCTAGTGGTAAAGACTCACACAATAACCAGGCGTTAATGACCGCGTGCCAAGATGCGCATATCTGACTTGCGCCAAGAATGAAATTACTGCAAGAGCCATGCAGTAGTCAGGCGGTAACTCCATTTTGGCGTGCATTGGGCGCACGTAGATGCTAATGCAGCTTAGTAAAAGGACCCCTAAATGCGTTAGAAGAGTGCTCAGTACATCCCATCATTCCAAACCTGGAACGAGATGGTTTTGAGATGCAAATCATAACACTGGCTGCAACTGCAATAGAGTTATAAATTAAATAAATAAATAAATAAATATTTTATTTATCTTTTCGACTGATGGTAAGTCAGTTGCTGTAAAAACTCTTATTTATTTATTGCATTTGTATCCCACATTTTCCCACCTTTTTGCAGGCTCAATGTGGCTTACAATACATCATGAATAGTGGAAAGATATAAGAAAGATAAGAAAATAGACAATTAGTATTGCAAAAGAATCTTGGGTAACATGATAATGATAAAACATGATAGTACAATAACAAGCAACATTGTAGGACGGTACTGAATATATGTGGAGGAATTCACATGTGTTGATCTTTGTGGTATGTCTTGTTGAAGAGATGGGTTTTCAGTAGTTTGCGGAAGTTAGTTAGTTCATAAATCGTTTTTAAGTTGCGCGGCAGCACATTCCAGAATTGTGTGCTCAAGTAGGAAAAGGTTGATGCATGCATTAGTTTGTATTTTAGACCTTTACAGTTGGGGAAGTGAAGATTAAGGAATGTGCGGGATGATTTTTTAGCATTCCTGGGTGGTAGATCTATCAGGTCTGTCATGTAGGCTGGAGCATCACCGTGGATGATTTTGTGAACTAGAGTACATATTTTGAACGTGATGCGTTCTTTAAGTGGGAAAAGCCAATGTAGCTTTTCTCGTAGGGGTTTGGCACTTTCATATTTTTTTTTACCGAATACAAGTCTGGCTGCAGTGTTCTGGGCTGTCTGAAGTTTCTTGATTATTTGCTCTTTGCAGCCAGCGTAGAGTGCGTTGCAGTAGTCTAAATGACTGAGTACCATTGATTGTACCAGGTTGCGGAAGATGGTCCTTGGGAAGTAAGGTCTTACTCTTTTTAATTTCCACATTGAGTGGAACATCTTTTGGTTGTGTTTTCGCGTGGCTCTCAAGTGTTAGGTGTCGGTCAATGGTAACTCCAAGAATTTTTAGGGTCTCCGAAATTGGAAGATTCAGTTTTGGTGTGTTAATGGTGGTGAATTTGTTTGTGTTATGTTGAGAGGCAAGTATTAGGCATTGGGTTTTTTCTGCATTGAGTTTCAGCTGGAATGCATCCGTCCATGAATGCATGATATGGAGACTTTGGTTGATGTCGTTGGAAATTTCCTTTAAATCTTGTTTAAATGGGATGTAGATCGTTACATCGTCTGCATACATGTACGGGTTGAGGTTTTGGTTTGATAGTAGTTTGGCCAAAGGTATCATCATTAGGTTGAATAAGGTTGGTGAGAGGGGGGATCCCTGTGGAACTCCGCAATCAGGCGTCCATGTGGCTGATGTGATCAAATTAGATATCACTTGATATGAGCGTGTGGTTAGGAACCCTTTGAACCAGTTGAGAACGTTACCTCCAATTCCGAAGTACTCAAGGATATGTAGTAGTATTCCATGATCAACCATGTCAAATGCGCTGGACATGTCAAATTGTAGAAATATGTTCTTACCAGTTGCAATCGTTTGTTTGAATTTAGACATGAGTAACTAGTACTGTTTCAGTACTGTGGTTAGATCGAAATCTGACGGAGTCGTGTAGTATTGAGAATTTGTTTAAATAATTTCTGAGTTGTTTGGTCACCATCCCTTCTGTTAGTTTGGTTATTAGGTGGATGGATGCTACTGGTCTGTAGTTGGTTAGTTCCCTGGCACTTTTCTTTGCATCTTTGGGTATGGGGGTAAGTACAATGTTTCCTTTCTCCTTCGGGAAAAGTCCATTTTGTAGCATAAAGTTCAAGTGATTCATTAGGTCTGTTATAAATTGTTGAGGGGCAGATGTCATAAGGTTGTTTGGGCATATGTCTAATTTGCAATGAGATTTGGCGAATCTTTTAAGCGTTTGAGAGATGAGATCCTCTGATAATATCTCAAAGTTGGTCCAGGTTCTATCTGCTGGGTATACACCAGGGTCTGGATCTAGACAGTCAAGGAGTTTGGCATATTCGATAGTACTAACAGGTATTTTTAGTCACAATTGTACGACTTTCTCATTGAAGTATTTCGCGAGATTGTCTGCTCCTGGTGTATCTTTACTGTTGGTTGTAACTGGCGTGATGTCTAGTAGTTTATTCACAAGTTGGAAGAGTTTGTGTGTGTCCTTGTAGTTTGGTCCTATTTCAGTTTTGTAATATAATCTTTTAGTTTGTCTTATGGTGTATTTATATTTTCTTTGAAGTTGTTTCCAGGCGTTAAGTGTGGGGTCGTCTTTCTTTTTTCCCCACGCACGTTCTAACCTTCTAACTTATGTTTTGAGTTTTTTCAGTTCTTCATTGAATCATGGTATAGAGTTCTTTCTGCGTGAGGTTCTGGTTTGAATTGGGGCAATATTGTCTAATATTGATTTGCATCTATCGTCCCATTCTAGGAGGAATTGGTTTGTATCTGTCTTTATTGTCCATCCGTTGTGGTAGATTTGTTGCCAGAATATTACCGGGTCTATTTTTCCTCTCCTGGTGTAGGTTTTTCGTTTGTTTGTTGTGAAATTTTCGTTCGCCATTGGAGGGAGATGTATGCTTTATAGTGGTCTGATCACGGTGTGGGAGTCCATTTTGTATCTGTTAGTATAAGGTTTGCGTTGGGATCGAATTTGTGTGTGATAATTGATTCTTCAAGTCTATTTGTCCCAGAAAAAAAAAAAAAAAAAAATTATATATATATATATATTACACCCTTGTGCAAAGATCAAAGTGCTCATGGGCTAGTCCAAGTTCTTTAAATGTCCTCAAAAGAATTAACTCTGTCCTTCAGGTCTATAAATGGTAGAATTTTTTTTTCACATCCACAGTCCTGATATACCTCTCTCTAATCCAAAGATTGCAAAGATGTTGAACATTTAAACTCCACTAAGGCCGTATCTACAGAAGTCTCATTCACAATTCACTGTTCACACAAAAGCTTTCTTATCTAACTCCAATTTTGTAATTAATGAGAGAAAAAGACTTCAGACGCTCGATAACTCAAGTACATATTTTGTAGTAGGTATCGTGCTGCTCAGCGTTTACTCTTGAAAATGAATTTTCTTTATGTAAACTGACTGGCGAGCATCCTCACGAGTCTCAAAAAACCTCTTCTATGTGTTGTTTTAACTTTATTTCATGCATATATCGGCATTTTTAATGATGCCTTGGCACTTATCTGCTATGCGGTTTGGACTAATGGGTAACGGCCAAGGAGCGGATCCCTTAGTCTGCCTCACTCTGTTTCTCCAGGCACATAAGACAGAGGTAAAATGGAGGCACAGGCGGTAATCAGCATTTTACACGCGTAGACCACTACCGCATGAGACCTCGCCACTAAATCGATGGCTGGTGGTAAGGTCTCAGACCCAAAATGGACACAGCAATTTTCATTTTGCCACACATCCATTTTTGGCAAAATTTTAAAAAGGCATTTTTACAGGTGCGCTGAAAAATGATTCTGCGCAAGCCCAAAACACGCGTCTACACTACTGCAGACCATTTTTCAGTGCGCCTTTGTACAAGGGTTCCTTAGTAAGAGGTGTTAGTGTTAGTCCACCTCACGCCTGGGTGTGATGTAAGATGAAACTGGATTCCGGCATGCCTGATGGTAGTAGTCGTGACAACTTTCCAGAAACCAGCACCCAGGAATGAGGAGTGGACAACAATCACTAACCTCGTCTCCCACTCCAGAAGTGGGAGAGGAAAATAAACTAATTTCAAGATTTTACTGTTTCCGAGAATAAAAAAACACAATTTCACAATTTACAGTTTGTTATAATCAATAATTTAATTACTCTGAATATTTTAACCCAACAATGTAACTAACTTTTTAATTGGTAACATGCAGTAGATTTAACATGTAATCAACCTCTTTTAATCCCATAAATTTTTTTTTCACGGGATTCAACCCACCTTGGATCTCTATCAGATAAGTATTGTTTTTAAATATTACACCTCTTTTTTCTTCACTTGTTAAAGTTATAGAACTCCTATAAAGAATTCTATAAAGAATTTGATTCTTTGTTTTCAAATTTTTATTTTTCAGAATTTGCTTCAACCCTTTTCCCCAGAAGTAGCAGCATTTAGCCTTTCAGGTAAGTATATTTTCTTTTCCCTTTTTTTGTCCTTCTAGGTTTTCTCTGTTTCCTCAAAGTCACTTAGCTGTTACAGGTTTCCTTTTGTTGGTGTGTAGCGTAGACTTTCTTGCGTGGGGGCCCAGATCAATTTTCCTCTTCTCTCCCGTTCTTCTTCTTCCTACACCTCACTCTTTATTAAAATAATTGGAAGCAAAACCCTTCCTTCCTGTAAATTTTCAGCAACCTTCATGGAACATTAATCAGGGTATCAATACTGTGGCCAACTTTTCTAATTAAAATAAAATTAATTGAATATTCCCTTCTACACACCTATTCTGTACTGCAGTTCCCTATTCTAAGCGCTGCAGTGCTTTGCTGTCACTCACTCTGCTCAAGATTCTCTCTCTCCTCTCAGACAGTGAGCATTCTATCCACATCTCTTTCACTGCTTAAGATAGGAGAAACACCAATAGACTCTTTTCTCTCCTTTAAATCCTAAAAGAAATGGGGTTTTTTCCCCTTTTTCACCTCTAACCTAAAGTAATTATCTCCTTGTTCTCAATCAATCCCCCTCACCTTTAGGCTTTAACCTTTCTCAATCAAACAGTTTCATTCTACATCAAACAAACAGACTCCCTTTTCACTCTTCCCCTATTACCCTACTTTCTTTCATACTCATTCCCACATTTCAATCCTGACAATCCTATTCCTCTTACTATTTTACTACAATTCTCAATTCTCACTCAGAGCTCACTCACACATCATCCTTCTCCTTCAAAACAGCAGGCTCAACACAACTGCCACAAACCCCCGTTTCCTAGGAAACCCCTCCTTAGCTTCCCATTCCAAACCCTTCTCAAAATTCCAAGCTACATTGCTGACCGGCGGAATGTTCGCCAGCACAAGTAAATCCCCATTTTACAACTTTGTTTTTTTCTTCTTTCCCTAACCCCATGTTACATTAGTTTTTAATATTGTAATTTTAAGGTGAATTGGTCTTTATCAACAAAAAATAATAAACAATGAATATGCTTGAGATAGATTCGCATGCACTGCCTCATTGGTATGAAAATTTCTCATGTATATATATTGTGAATATCCTGAAGCATAAGTGTTCTACATCCCAGTTGCTGTTGTACATATTTATTAGAATATCCTGTAAACCAGACCATCTGGGAGCTCCTCCCCACCTCAGAGTGACAGTTCTACATTAATAAATGTATACACACACACTAAAAAGAAAACATCTTTAAAATGTTTTACCATGTTGAGAACAGCAAATTTGTTCAGTATTTATAGAGTATTGTAAGCTGTAATATCTCCTAAGCAAAGCTATTTCTGTACAAGAGGAGTTATCCTGGATGTGTGGTATATTACTTTTCTCATAAATATATAATGAGCTCATAAAAGAATGTGCTTATTAAAATTCATTTATCAAGCTAACACTGCTGTAAATTATCTAGACTTCTGAGGTTTTTTTTTTGGTGGCAGCTGAGTAATTTTGTCTTAACCTATTATTTTCCCCTTCTGACGCCTTTGTTTTCTCACAAACTTGAGTGGGCTTCAAAGCTTTCATAATTGTGTAAAGATTGTATTTCTCACATTGTAAGGCAGTATGTTTTCTTGTCCTTTGTGTGAATGTTTTATTATTGAAAATATTTTTTTAAAAATTATAATTTCTTTAAAATAGTGCAAGGATATACTTCTGTGGAACCTAAATGTCACTTGATTCTAGATGGAAGGGGTTCCATGGTGGCAAGAGAACAGAAATGAAACACATTGGGGTAATTCATACAGAGATTAGTTACAACCCTGAACAGCAGTGATATGATTGTACCAGGGTTTCAAAAGGGATGGGGCTAATGGCATGCAGCAGCAGTCATAACATTAAAACAGAAATGTTACATCTCAAGACAGATAGGAGAAGAGAATTGAGAGACCAGGTAGAAGAAATAGGCAAGAGGGGAAAATGCAATGCTTATTTTTAGGATAAGCAGCATAAAATGTATTATACTGTTTTGGGATCTTTATTGTCCCGACTGTGGCAGCAAGTTAGCAATCTTCATGCCTACTTCTTTGGACTCACATTTTTATCATTGGTCTTGAGAAACCTCCTTCCTTTCTTTCAATTTTTTTTGCACTTTGATAGTATACACTATATCACTATTCAATCTTCCTTGAAACATATTTGGCCTGTTGCAAATATGACATATAACTAGCACTTAACTTTTAAATTATGTTCCCAATGGGGCTCTCTGTTTCACTTCAGGGGACTAAGTGCCTTCGAACATTTTAACCTATAAATCACAGGAACGCTGTCTATTCTATGTGTGCATTCAAACCCCTAGGTTCTAAGAATTGCAAGGTATAAATCCATCGCAGCTCTTTCCTCATCAAGAAATTGTCACTTCACCCCCCTCTTGCATTTGGGGGAACCCAATCAATTATGAAACATTTAAATAAATCAAATATGTGCTTATTTGTTAAGCAATGTGCAACAAGTGGTGCTCCAGGTTTCATTCATTCGACACAAGAGCAATGTTCTGTGATCCTTTGACGTAGACTCCTAGTGGTTTTTCACACATACCATTTAAGACCACACATTCCAAAACATAAACCACATAAGTTAATTGACAATTAGTTCTTTGCCGTAATTTCAATATTTTCCCATCTATTGGATTTCTAAATTTGCAAACCTCTACTACAATTGGACAAGTCTTCCAATGTCCACATTTATAACGCCCATATTGAATGTTATCAACAGTGTCTGTAATGTGGGTGAAATCACTGGACTAAATTTTTCTTTCAAGTTTAGATCTAGAAAATGCCACTCCAATTTTTTGATCACAAAAAAGTTCATGAGTTTGTATCACAACCCAATTTTTCTTTAAGATTTTTCTTTTTAACAGATAAAACACATGGAGAGAGATTAATTGGTTACTCCATTTAAAAGATTAGAACTCATTTGTCTTCAGCTGTTCAGTATATTCCATTTGTTTTTTTCAACATGTATCTTTGTAAAATGGTTGCTCCCACTGCATGTACTGGCTAATACACGTGCAGTCCTGCAGACCTGTGGGTATTTTAGAAAAGGGCTCTACATAAAAGGCCCTTTTCTGAAATACCACTGGAACTAAACAGATTCCAACATGGACGTCTCAGTTCTCACCTCGCCAACCTAGACTCTTGCCTAGGCACTGTAGTGTCCTGGATTTCTCAGCATATGATACTCAATCCTGCCAAATCAAAAGCTATATGGATCTCATGCTGTCTTCCTTCTATTCATTCTCATATCAACAAGATTCCAGTACCTCTATTTGATAACATCACGATTCTTAGCATCAAATTTGACTCACAAATTACAGCAGACATTATATCTTTTTGTTTTGCACTCAGATTTGCTCAGTTAAGCCATATTTTTTTCCAATGACCTAAAAACCCTGGTCTTTGCTCTGTTTCTGAATTGCATTGGTTACTGCATTTCCTTTTATTTGTGGTTTGAATCAATATTCTATCAAGAAGTTACAGCTTCTCCAGAATGCAGTGGTCAGATTGCTTACAGGCACAAAGAGATTTCAACACCTCACCCCAGCCTTTAAAGAACTTCATTGGCTTCCTGTATGCTTTAGGATTCACTTTAAAGTTCTAGCCCTAATCCACAAAATACTTCATACTGGAATCCTTACTTTTCTATCCAACCTCATTATTACCCACCATTCTAATTATTAGAATTATTCTGCTCACTCCCAGAATACCATCCTGTTCGTCTTACCTCCCACTTCCTTTCATCATCTTGACACTACTACGTGTACTGCTCACTTTAAAGTGGCCTTAAATGCCACCTTATCTCTCTGATATATGGTAATGGATGAATCCTGCAATGCTGGATCTACCTGGAAATGTGAATTGTCTTCTTCCTCTGTGCTCTCTCTTAGCCATTGATTGTAGTTCTCCTTTACTTTCCCCAATCATTTGTAGATTATAAACCACTTTGCCCTATTAGTGCTGAAGGGCGGTATAATAAGACTTTACGTATGTAAAATGGGGCTCCACATGATCACATGCCATGGAATTATGGATTCCTAATCACTCCTTTTTAAATACTATCCAAATAGTATGCATTGATAGTTACCGTAGAGCAACAATTGCCCAAACTCTCCAAAAAATGAAAAAATAAAAAGACCTGTCAAAAAAAGCATGGCCTTCAAAACATGAAATAACCAACTCTATATTCATTTATCGGTCAAAAACCCCTCCACTCAAATATCTCCCTCATATCAAAATGTCCCAGACATTGACAGCAATCATTTCATATTATAATAGAGTCCAATCTCTAAGGGCTTGTTTTATAAAGCTACACTAGCGATTCCTGTGCAGCAAACGAAAGGAAGCCCACTCATTTCCTATGGTTTTCCTTTCGTTTGCACACGGGAATCACTAGCACGGATTTGTAAAAGAAGCCCTAAATGTTCCAAGTAGTGTGCATTATTCCCACATAAATTTTAAAGCAAAAAATAATACTTATCTTCAACATGCACCACTGCTACTTCAATAGATAGTTACGACAGGAATCCTGTTTCGCGATCCAAAATCACTGCCTCAGGGAAGGACTGGAATCACATCACAGGCTCACAAAAATGACCATCTGAATGTTTTTGAAAAAATGCTTTATTTTCAGTTTTGAGTCCCTCCTTGTCCTGCATTAGTATACAACATGTGAAATAAAACCTGCTAGAGTGCAAGATACTTTAATTGCTTATTATTGATGACTAATTCTGGTCTGAACTCCTCTTGCTTTTTTGTGATTATTCTGCTGTACCAATTTTTGGTTATGAAGACTTAGATTATGAAACTTGTAGGAAACTTGTCAGTGCAGCCATTATCGTTCAACAGTTCAGTCTGATAATTTCCCACAAATTGTTAGCAGTGTAAGAACAAGTTGTTCTAGGACAACAGAAATGAACTTGTTTTTGTTCTACATTGGCAAAACTATTTTAAAGGCTATCATGAGACTCACATACCCTAGGAAACCTTTCTTTCAGAATTGCCAGATTTAAGGATCAGCCATTACCGAATATTTCAACCTTAAGTCTGTCCTCTTTGAACTAAGCAAAAGCTTGATCTCAGCAAGTTTCTTATCTGAAGATTGTCCATAAGTTTCTCGTGTTGTATAAAGTGTTCCCTTAACAACATGTCATTTGTATTTCTTTGTATACGCTTCTTGAGTGACCCTTAAACAACCCTTAAAAAAACTGTATTTCATGTCCATAAGGATAAGGTGAGAAATGAATTTGCAAAGAAATAACATATTTAGTATGGCATTCTAAAAACATCTACAATGTGAGATTACAGTTTTATTTTGCCCATGGTAAGAAAAAGGTTTTAAACTGGACTGTAGTACATCCAGACCCTTACCTGCTCACCCACTTCAATCAGCAGCAGTAACAGTGCTTGGTACATATGCAGAGCTACCATCATGGATGGATGTTTTGAAGGGACTCAAAGCAGGAAGTAGAGGGAGGAGGTGGTAAGGCAGAGGGAGAAAAGAAATAAGTTTGAGCACTAACTTCAAGGTAAGAGACTGCAGGGGGAAATAGATCTGGGAACGTGTGGAGTAACCATCAATATTTAATGGAGGGGGACTAAGGGGGGGGGGGGGGAGGGTTCAGATGTTTCAATGAGACAAGCAAATCTGGAAGAAGAGACCAAAGGGAAGGAAAGAACTGTAGAAGGGGGAAGGAAGAGGTCAAGACTGAGGAAATCAGGAAGGAAGAGGAAGGAATAGAGAAAAGTGAAAGGGATCATGTAAAATCTACACAGTTTTGTTACTATTTCTCAGATATCATGTTCACAAAAGAAAAAACAATTGGATTATAAACAACCATAAACTAATTAAAGACCCACCATCTTCTCTATGTATGCCTCAACTATAAAATAAAAGAAGTTGATTATTCAGTGTGAGTTAACCAGATAAACCAGTTAATTCATGCTGACCCGTTCTGGGGTAAATATTCAATGGCACTTAACAGGAGAGTGCTGCTGAACATCTGTACAGGCTACCACATCACTATCCAGGAAGCTTCAAGACAGTGTAGGGGCAGAGCTGGAAGATATATGGGCACCACCGTTATTTGGTGCTAGTGGCCGGATAATTATCTGGGCAAGCTGGACTGTATAAACAGCAGTACTGACCTGCTCAGATATCTATCCAGATACCGGTGCAGCATATCATTGGTACCAGGATAATATATTGCTGATATGGCCCAGTGTTCAATATTCAGGTCTAAATGCCTGCATTGGCCAGCATTTACTGTTGCAGCCTGAATTTTACCAGTAAGAGGATAAGGAATTATTGGGCCAATATTTAAAGCAATTTAACTGTCTAGAAATGCCTCCTAGCCAATTAACTCACTTGTTCATGGCTAACCAGTCATTTTCAGTGGCACTTACCCAGTTAGCGCCTATGTCAAACCCAGAGCTGGAAAAACTGAGGAAAATCATAAGAGAACTATAGCCACTACTCCAGGAAGATGAATTACTGAAAGAGATATTCCCATCCCCACCAGTGATGGCCTTCCGACAGCCACCAAATTTAAAACACAAGCTGATCAGAAGTAAACTTCCAACACAGACGGAAAAAGAAAAGGGCACGTTTCCGTGAAACACAGCCAGCTGCAAACTATGCCAAAACATTTCACAAGACCCCACAGTCATTCACAAAGGAAAAATATTCAACATAAAGGACTATTTTACATGCTCATCTTCCAATGTGGTATATATCATTCAGTGTAAAAAATGTAACGAAGAATGCTATATTGGAGAAACAGGCCAGATGCTTAAGACAAGATTCAATCTGCACAGACATCACATGAAAATAGCCGGTGCCAGTCAAGCCCCCACCCCTGTGGGCCAACACTTCACAAGACCAGAACACTGCACCAGTGATTTCACAGTAAGAATACTGAAAGGTAATTTTAAAACAATACAGGAACGTAAGACCTTTGAAATAAGAATGATTGAATATTTTGACACACAACAAACAGGACTTAAGGATCTGGGTTTTCTAACCCATTATAAACCATAAGCTGTATTTCTCTGTTTATTACCCTCCTCTCACCTACCAACACCCATTCTGTTAGAATATCAATGAAATGCTTTGATGTCCCCATGCATACCCCCACCCTCCCACTCTGTCAGACTGTCAAAGTAATGCTTTGATGTTTCTCTTATATATACTATCTGCTACCACATTTGCTTATTTCCGATCTGACGAAGAAGGGCAACCTTCGAAAGCTAATCAAGAAATGTATTAAGTTATGTCCAATAAAAAAGGTATCATCTTATTTTCTTTTCCATGTTTTATTTTATTTGATTTCTATTGATATCTTTATGTGGTAACCCATAGCCCGGCTATACATTAGCCAGCACCGCAAACCCAGAAATTCAATGCCAAAGCCTGGACATGGCCTGGCAATGAATTTCCAAGTATAACACTGGTGGCAGTCAGCAAAACACTGACTGAGCATCGCCAGCTGACTATTGACCTCTATATTTTTTAAACTGAACTGGACAAAACTGACCTTTCATTGGACATTTCATAATAAAATGTGTTCTATAAAAGTTTTACTGTACAACTCAGTCCATGCTAAACCTTACCCTCAATAACATGACCTTAATACCAGCATATACACTGATACAAAAAAAGAATAATGATCTTATTAGCATCTGCAAAGTCTCCTGTGTTAACAGTCACAAAGTGAAAAGGCCAATTAGCAAGAGATTTTGTTCCTCTATTTCTTATTGAAGAGATCAGCATATTCCTATGCTCAACTGCCCTTCAAAGGGAGATGAAGGGGTTTGGCAGACACGTCCCCCCCCCCCCCCAGTACTCATAACATGGAGGCTCAGCAGCATCAAACTCTGCCCCCCCAAAAAGCAAAAAGAAAAACAAAACACAAAAACAAAATACTAAAGTCTAGGACTTGGAGCTCTAAAGGATTAAGAAGCAAATATGAAGGGACAACATGCCCTGATGGACCTCCCTCCTTGCTCCATTACAAGTACCCTGTATTCCTGTCTTTGCCTCTGAGACAGGAGTAACCTTCTGGAGGTCTCCTGGAGGGTGGACCCTTGCCCCCCAGGCATGAAAAACTCTGGCTACTAAATAAGTATTAAACATAATAAATGTTTATTCAACTAGTCAAAGAAGCCAATCGGTAATTATTGAAATATCAACAAATAAAATCCCAATGGAGTATAATATGTAGCAAATAAAAACAGAGTTTTCCCTGGGAGCTGTCAATATGTCCACCTGCTAGTGTAGGCACATTGAGGCTCGCCATCCTCAGTTTTCTCTTAAATACTGTTTTCTTCCTTTCTTCATTATCTTAATTACCCTTCCTACTTAATGAATATGCATCTTTCCAGAATATTCTGTTTCCTTCTATGGTGAATCCTGTTCCAGTACTTTCTACCATCTTCCAACTTCTATCATTTATTCCCTAATTGCATGGACAGTTTTAAGGCCTATCATATAAGCATAAGTTTTCATTAGATAACACACCCACTTACTTCTCCTTTTGATTGTTTATCTGGATACTGTAGGTGTCCTTAGTCATAGGAGTCTCTGGCTCTTGGTTTCTTATCACAAGTTAGCATAGGCCAAGCTAGCGTAGGCCAAATGTCAAACCAGAAATTTCTACAGTCTTAGAAAGATAATTACCAGAAAAAAATACATTTCTAGCTGTCTTGCAATTTCATGTCTGCTCCCAGCTCAGAAATGCAATATAGCTATACTAAAATAAAAAGCTAGAAATATGGAGGGTTTGCACTTTTCCATGGCCTCTGTGATATACAATCCGAACTTCTAACCTTTACAATGTGAATCAAGGATCATGGGGGCAGGAGAGAACAATATTCTGCTACCACAGAAACATAGAAAAATGAGGCAGATAAAGACCATATGGCCCATCCAGCCTGCGCAGGGGCAAAGTCTGGAAAGCAATATAAACTGATACCCGAAGTATGGGAAATAAGGTTTTAGATCTTGAGGCTGTGATGGAAAAGGCTGAATTGAATTTAGTGGTGATCATAGAGAAGTGGTTCACAGAGAACCATGACTAGGATATAGTTATACTTGGCTATAATCTGTTCAGGAAAGACAGGTTAGGAAGAAGGGGGGGCATTATATGTTAAAGATATTATTAAAGCCACACAATTGCAGGACCTATAGGGTAAGGAAGAAGCACTGTGGATCAGTCTGGAAAGAGGGAATGGCAAATGTATTTACATTGGTGTGATATACAGGCCCCCTTCACAGACAGAAGAGGTGGACAGAGATTTAATTGAAGACATTCAAATTATAGCTGTGAAAGGGGGAAGTACTACTAATAGGTGATCTTAATATGCCAGATATTGATTGGGCTATCCCTATTGCGGGGTCTTTTAGAAGCAGGGTGATCCTAGATTCTGTAAAGGGGGTACTATTTCAGCAGTTAGTAATGGAACCCATACGGGATGGGGTCATACTTGACTTAGGGGAAAATTCAATATATGGTGCCTTAAAAATTGGTGCCATAAAAACACGCAGTTAGCATGATTCTATAAACTACATCAAAAGTTAGGTGTAGTTTATAGTATACGCTCATGTGCTGTTCTGGTGCCTAAAGTTTAGGCGCATCCATTTAAGCCACCTAAAGCTAGGCCTAAATACCTGGGCCTAAGTTAGGCACAGATCAGGTGTATTCTATAATAGTGCACATGTTTTTTTGAAACACCCCCAACCCGCCCATTCCACACCTATGGCCATGCCCCCTTTTCAATTGTGCATGTTAGAGTTTACATGCACTGCATTATAGAATACACCTAGAAAGTTATGCGCATAAATTCTAATCAAAGCCAATTAGTTCCGCTAATTGGTGGTTAAGTACCAATTATTGGCTTAAATATCACCGAGTGGCTTGTTAATCAATTAAGTTGTGTGCACAATTTGGCTGTACAGCCAAATTAATGTGCACAACTTAAGGCGCAATATATAGAATATATAGATGTATTAGTGTATGTGTGCAAGAGTAACTGGATGGAACATCTGGAGGAATAAAAATATAAATGTTGCAGAATGCTGGGGAGTGTTTTTATAGCGCTGTATATGTTGTGTGCTATTGTAGAAAATTTGTGCAGGCACATACTGGGTGAGCGAGGGAATTGTGTATGAGGAGTAGCACAGTTAGAAATACTACCATTGAATGAGTTGGTTAGGAAAATGGCTTTGGAGAGTGAGCAGCAAAAGAAGTTTGTTGGGTGGAAGAGGCAGAAAATGGCATGAATTTGACAATTTTAAGGTTTTACCTGGGGAGAATAAATGATGTCTGAGTAAGTGATAAGGGCTACATTTTTCATATTTAAAAAATCCATTTTGTTAGAGAAAAAGCTGATTAAAGTGTTGCTTGGATATTGAGTTTAGATATTGATAAAGTTTGTTCGAAAACTAAAATAAAAATGGATGGCAGAGTTTAAAAATTAATTCACATAAAAATTATTAAAAATCTGTTTTGACATTTAGAAGAGCTGAAAGTAATTTGTGGCTACTGAAAGCTGCTCTAGCAAGTAGCTAAGAGAGATAAAAGCTCTCTCCTTCAAATATTTTGGCTATTTTGCTATTTATAATTAAAAGAGTAGCATTGCGAGAAATCCTATATTATTTGCTTTATTCAGCTCCTATAAAGCTTGGTGATGCTTGGGTTGAAAGAGACTAGAATTTAGAAGCAGTTTCATGATAATAGTTTCTTAAAACATCGATTTTGAGTGATTGGTATATGATTGAGCAAAGGAAGGCTGTTCTACTATTTTATCCTTTTTTTTTTAGCAGAATCTATGAAATGTTGACAGTACTTATGCTGAGAAAGGCTGGAATTCAAAAGCAGCACCTGAAAAAAGAATTTCTATAAGAGGAACATCTGTGTGATTTATGTATGAATGAGAATTTCATCTCTGGTTGAAATAATTTTAATATTTTTTATACCAAAACTGGTTGCTCTGTAAATCAGATCTTTAGACATCCAGCTCTACTTAAGTTATTGTGCTGTATAGAGCTAGATTAAAGCATAAACTAAGCACGAGCATAGGACCTAAAAAGTTCATGGAGCCCAGTGTGATATCTCTGAGAGCTGCACACCTTGGTGATCACAACTGAAGTGGTAGCCAGCAGGGGCGTAGCCAGAAAACAAATTTTGGGTGGACCTAGGCAAGAAGTGGGTGGGCACCAAGTGTTCTCCCCCCTCCCAACCACCACCCAAAAAAATATTTCAGCTGGCGGGAAAATGCTTCTTTCCACCTTGGCAGTATGCAGCAGGCATGTGCTGAAAACTGAGCGTGTGCAGGTGCCAGCATTGTGGAGAGTAGCATTTTTGTTACCATCAGGGGGATGTCTTCAGCTGGCCGAGCTTGAGATCCCCATCAGCTACCACTAAATGTGTGCTACTGTTGGGTGGGCCTGAGCACGGGGCCCAACCAGGCCCACCTGTGGCTACGCCACTGGTAGCCAGTCCAGAACAGAGCAGATACCTTGCCTTGTGCCTCTTCCCTTTGTCCCCCCCCCCCCCCCCACACACACACACACACTCTGGCAGTCCCAGTTTCTCTACCTCTATCCCCTTCCCACAGTAGTCTCATCATCTTTTCTTCTCAGTCCTCTCCCCCAGGCAGTCCTTTAATGAATCCTGCCTTGCTTTTGTAGCTGGCAGTGGTAGCGCTACATACATGTTGCCTCAAGTGGCCTGGGGCGTGCCCTCTGACACATCCTGCCCCACTGGAAACAGGAAGTTGTATAAGAGGAAAGGCCCTGGGCTGGCTAGAGGCAGGTATGGTCTGTGCCCTGAAAATGACAGATACAAATCAAGGTAAGGTATACACAAAAAGTACCACATATGAGTTTATCTTGTTGGGCAGACTGGATGGACCATGCAGGTCTTTTTCTGCCGTCATCTACTATGTTACTATGTATGTAGCACTGCTACTGCTGGCTGCAAAAGCAAGGCAAGTTGACATCACGGGGAGAGGACTGAGAGGAAGAGATACTGTGATCTTCGGGGGGGGGGGGGGGGAGGCAACAGATACCAGGATCTATGGGAGAAGAGGAAAGAGAGCAAGAGAGATGCTGGACCCATGGGGAGGGGGAAGAGGAAGAGCTCTCTACCATCATTACTATCCCCATTTCCCCTAGGACCACAATCTTTCCTTCTCTCTCTTCCTTCCTGCCCCCTTCCATGGGGTTCCAGCATCTCTCTCTCTCTGTCTCTTCACCTTCTTCCTGCACCCTACCTGAAGGTCCAGCATGTGTCCCTCTCTTTTCTCTCCCTCCTGCTGCCCCTCCCTGGGGGCCCAGCTTGTTTCCCCTCTCTGAGGGAGGAACAGGAAGGAAGGAAGGAAGGAAGAGAGAGGAACACTTACTGGACCCTTGGGTAGATAGCAGGAGGAAAAGAAGAGACAGAGGGAGAGATGCTGGACTCCCAGGGAGGAGGGCAGGAAGAAAGAGAGAGGGAGAGATGGTAGCCCTAGGGAAGGGGATAGGAGAGAAGACATATAAACAGATGCTGACCCGTGGGGACATGTAGGAGGAAGGAAGGTTGAGGGGTACAGCTAGCAATGAGGAGAGGCAATAAGGACATAGAGGGGCAATATTGGACATATGAGAGGGGCAGGGTAGGGACACAGAGGGGCCCAGCTGGACATGTGAAGGGGATAGGGACATAGAGGGGCTATGCCAGACAATTTGTGGGGGGGGGGGGAATAGGGGCATAGAGGAGTTATTCTTAGATGAAGTATGAGGGATATGAACACAGGGTAAGAATAGGGGCACAGAGAAAGGAGATGCTCAACATGGCAGGAGGATAAGGGCAGGGACACAGAGAGGAGGTGCTGAAGAGTTTAGATAGGGATACAGAGAGAAAATAAATGGTGGATGTGGAGAGAAAATAAATGCCAAATGGAAAAGAAGAGCCTGGCAAGAGAGTTAAGAGAAGACGGAGGAAAGAACCCAGAGATTTGGACCAGCACAATTAGAAAACTGAAATGACTAGACAATAAATGTAGAAAAAAATAATTTAATTTTCTGCTTATGAATTAGATTTACCAAAGCTGCTGTTAGACATGGCTGGGACCCACAAGAAAAACCTCACTCATTAGCAACCGCTGCTATTCCTTGGGATCTTGGCAAGTCACTTAGCCCACCATTGCCTCAGGTACAAACTATAAGCCCTCCCGGAACAGGGAAATATCTAATGTATAATCTGATGTAACTCACCTGCTGCCTACTGTCTTCTGTCTTTATTGTCATATATAGAACTAAATCCACAATTTAAAAAAAAGGTAGACTTGGAGAAAACCCACTGTTTATTCCTGTGATAAGCAACATGAAATGAGTTGCCTTGGTTACAGTTGGAAACAAGATTCTGACTTGATGGACCTTTGGTCTGTCCCAGTATGGCAGTACTTATGTACTTAAATTTAAGGGCAAGGTCACAAAGTGGCTCACCCATGCAGCAGAGATTCACTAGAATGTAGTACCCATGTCACCCTTATTGTCCACTGGTTTGTGGTAAAGAACATGGGGGTGAGCCTGTGGTAAAGACTATCATGTATGTGCATTGGGGCCTTACCTGAGGGGCCATACACCAGTTGCGTAGCCAGACTGCCAATTTTGGATGGGCCTGAACCTAAAGTGGGTGGGCACAAAATTTTCTCTCTAACCCCCTTCCCCAGCAAAATTTAGGCACACTAATCAGATGCACTTGTTACACAGGGGTAAAGTGCTGCTTTTCAGTGCATCAGGTTTCAGAAAATAATTTAATAGCCTAACACCCTTTTCAATGAGCTTTCAGAGGCCAAAACCTCCTGCCTCAGGTCAGTATAATGCTGTTATGGTATCCTCTCCTGACCTAAGGAAGGAAGTATTGGTCTCCGAAACTTTATTAACACAGGTACCATATTACTTTATCCTAAATTAAAAATAAAATTATTTTCTTTACCTTTGTTGTATGGCCATTTACTTTTTCTCATTGTGTTGCTCCCAGTCTCTAGATTCTGCTTTCCTTCGTCTTTCTCTTGCCAGGGTTTCCTGTCCATTCATCACTTATGGCTTTTCATCTTTTCCTCACCCTTGTTCTCCACATGCCCCTTCCTCTTATTCTCCAGTCTTTCCCTACTCTGTCCTCTCCCTCTTTCCATCCAGCAGCTCCCCTCTTTCTATCCCCATCCTTCCAGTGTCTCCACCTCTTTCTTTTGCATCCAGCGTCTCCTTTTTCTCCCTACCCTTCCATCCAGTGTCTTCCCTCCTCATCCTTCCACCCATCTACCCTCTCTCCTGATCCTTCCATCTAGTGTCTCTATCTCCCCTCTTCTTATATCCAGTGTCTCTCTATCTCTCTACCCTTTTTTGTTCAGTCTCCCCTCTCTCTCCACATCCTTCCAGTCTCTCCCCTTTCTCTCTGCATCCTTTCACCCATCTCCCCTCTTTCTCTCCCTATCCTCCCATGTCCAGCAGCTCTCTCCCCTCTAGTCCCTTCTTCCTCTCCCTCCCATGTCCAGCAGCTCTCTCCCATCCAATCCCCTCCTCCTCTCCATCCCATGTCCAGCAGCTCTCTCCCTTCCCTCTAGTCCCTTCTTCCTCCCTTGCCAAGCAGCTCTCCAGCCCCTTCCCCCTCTGCCTCCCATGTCCCAGCAGCTCTCTCCCTTCCCTCCAGTCCCTTCTTCCTCTCCCTCCCATGTCCCAGTAGCTCTCTCCCTTCCCTCAAGTCCCTTCCTCCTCTCTCCCTCCCATGTCCCAGCAGCTCAGCCATTCTCCCTCCAGGCCCGCCCATCCACAACCTTCGTGCGCTGTCGCTGCCCTTTTGTCCCGCGGAGGCAACGTTCAGTGTTTCCTTCCTGCCCTGTCTTCTCCCCAGGCTCCGCTGCATCGTCCCCGCAAGTGGAATCCTTTTCCTTTTCGGCTGTCGCGCTGCGCTGCCATACACACAGGCAGCTTCGCTCTCCCCCACCACATTAATCTGGCCCTAAACAGGAAGTGCATCATAGAGGGCCAGAATGGACGCAGCAGGGAGGAGCGAAGCTGCGTGTGTGTATGGCAGCGCAGTGCGACGGCCGAAAAGGAGAAGGATTCCAAATTTCCACTTGCAGGGACCGATGCAGCAGAGCTTGGGGAAAAGACAGGGCAGGATGGAAACACTGAACGCTGCCTCTGCAGGACAAAAGGGCAGTGACAGCGCGCGAAGGTTGTAGATGGGCGGGCCTGGAGGGAAAATGGGTGGGCCTGGGCCCGTCCAGGCCCACCCGTGGCTACGCCCCTGCCATACACAGGACTCTAAGGTAGCATCACAGGGGCAGACTGAGAGTGGTCTGGGCCTTTGAGCAATGAGGACCATTGGGCCACCCCAATCCTGCTACTGCCCCCCACCTGGTCCTGCTGCCACCTCCTCCGGTCCTGCTGCCTCTCTCTACCCCTGCCACTGACCCTTTCCTTCAGTCCTGTAGCTAAATTGGCCATCTGCTGCTGACACTGGAACTTCCCTCTACCGTGGTCCGTGTTTGTGGAAGATGGAAGTGACATCAGAAGGGGGTGGACAGTGGCAGAGGGAAGTTCCAGTGTCAGCAGCAGATCAGTTTATAATAAAAAAAGAATACTCTTTCAAAGGGAGTTATACTAATATCTGAACAGCTTATCCCTCCCATCCCAGTCTCCTCAGGTAATGGAGTAGAAGCAGAGTCAGCTGTGAGGAGTCAAAGAAAATATACTTCACACCAACTGAGATCCGGCAGATCTACAAGGAAGAGTGACAGCAGCGAGAGGAAAAGACCAACGGCGGCATGAAGAGCATGAATTCCAGCAGCAGCGAGGGGAATGGGAAGAGCAACAGTGGTGTGAGAAGCAAGAGTTCCAGCTGCAGAAATTAAAGCTGGAGATGGAAATGACTCCTATCCAAAGCTCCAGCCCAACCCCTGTGCCGAGGCCCAAGGCAGGATCTACAGCCCGGAAGGACTCAACTTGTTTTCGCAGTTTGATGATACCAGAGATGACATAGATGGATATATAACTGCCTTTGACAAAATTTGCCCCCTCAATGAGATTCCTTGTAAAGACTGGGTGCGCTGTTAGCAGTCTGAGTATTGCTAGCATGAGTACTGGCATTTTTATGAATGACATCATGTTTTGTTGTTAAACACTTGGAGAGATGGCTGTCTTCTGTTGAAAATTTGTTGTAGACAAGAATAATTTGGGGCCTGTTTAATATTCCATGATGTAGGTATGCAAAATACTGACCATCAGCACATAAGAACACAAGCATTGCCATACTGGGACAGACTGAAGGTCCATCCAGCCCGGTATCCTATTTTCAACAGTGGCCAATCCTTTCCTAATAATTCTTAACATTCTATTTGCTTTTTTAACTGTCGCTGCACATTGAGCAGAGGATTTCAACGTATCATCAACGATGACACCTAGATCCTTTTCAAGGGCAGTGACTCCTAATGTGGAACCTTGCATCACGTAACTATAGTTTGGGTTCCTCTTTCCCACAAGCATCACTTTGCACTTGCTCACATTAAAAGTCATCTGCCATTTGGATAACCAGTAGTAGTAGTAGTAGGGTAGTAGTTTGGGCCCTGTCTTAACAAGCCTCAGCACTGCTTGCATCTGGCTAACAGAACAGAGACCAAAAACAGACTTTCCCTCCAAATGGGGTCTTAAATAAGTTTATTAACTTATTACTGCGCTTGATATACCACTTTTCACATTACAAATGCAGCAAAGGGGTTTACAATTAAACATGGCCTCAAGGGACCTAAAGAGGTTAGGGTTAGGAGAGAGGAGAAAAAAAAGAAAAGGAAAAGAGGAGAGCTAAATACTTCTTAGGGGAGTATGTACGATTAAAGAGCCAGGTCTTCAGCTGTTTTTTTTTTTTTAATGGGATGAAAAGATTCAGTCCTGAGTTCCAATAGGACAGTATTCCATAATTTGGGGGCAGCATATGCAAATGCTATTTCACAAGATTTAGCAAGTCGCAAATATGTAGGTGACGGTAAGAAAACCTATCTAGTTCTTCCTCAGGGTGCACCCTACTCAACTACCCAGCTTGAATAGCCCTTGGTATTTAGCCTTTCATGTGACTTACAGGCAGGGCCGGTCTTAGGCCGAGGCGACCGAGGCGGCCGCATAGGGCCCCGCGCGGCGCGGCGCACCTCTGTCAGCCTTGACCTAGTTCCACCCGGGGATCGCCACCGCTCGTCCGAACTGCCCACCCTCTTCTCTCCCCCACGATCGATCATCGATCCCTTTCCTTTTTTGCTTTTAAATTTACCTCCAGTCCGGCAGCGTCAGTGAAAGCGCTCCCAGCCAGTAAAAGCGCTTCTCTTCGCTGTGTCATGACATCAGAAGAAGGCAGGACACAGCGAAGAGAAGCGCTTTTACTGGCTGGGAGCGCTTTCACTGACGCTGCCGGACTGGAGGTAAATTTAAAAGCAAAAAAGGAAAGGGATCGATGATCGATCGTGGGGGAGAGAAGAGGGCGGGCAGGGGAAAGAGGGACATGGATGGGATGGCAGGGCTCAGAGAGAGAGGGGAATTGCTGGATACATGGGTGAATGGAGGGGGGCAGGGGAGAGAGGAACAGATGGGAGGGCAGGGCCCAGGGAGAGGAGAAATTGCTGGAAATGGAGGGGAAGGGAGAGGGGACAATTACTGGATGTGGATGGAGGAGGGAAGGGCAGAGAGGGCCAAGGATGGACTTGGATGGGATGGCAGGGCCCAGGGAGAGAGGGGAATTGCTGGATACATGGGTGAATGGAGGGGGGCAGGGGAGAGAGGAACAGATGGGAGGGCAGGGCCCAGGGAGAGGAGAAATTGCTGGAAATGGAGGGGAAGGGAGAGGGGACAATTACTGGATGTGGATGGAGGAGGGAAGGGCAGAGAGGGCCAAGGATGGACTTGGATGGGATGGCAGGGCCCAGGGAGAGAGGGGAATTGCTGGATACATGGGTGAATGGAGGGGGGCAGGGGAGAGAGGAACAGATGGGAGGGCAGGGCCCAGGGAGAGGAGAAATTGCTGGAAATGGAGGGGAAGGGAGAGGGGACAATTACTGGATGTGGATGGAGGAGGGAAGGGCAGAGAGGGCCAAGGATGGACTTGGATGGGATGGCAGGGCCCAGGGAGAGAGGGGAATTGCTGGATACATGGGTGAATGGAGGGGGGCAGGGGAGAGAGGAACAGATGGGAGGGCAGGGCCCAGGGAGAGGAGAAATTGCTGGAAATGGAGGGGAAGGGAGAGGGGGACAATTACTGGATGTGGATGGAGGAGGGAAGGGCAGAGAGGGCCAAGGATGGACTTGGATGGGATGGCAGGGCCCAGGGAGAGAGGGGAATTGCTGGATACATGGGTGAATGGAGGGGGGCAGGGGGGAGAGGAACAGATGGGAGGGCAGGGCCCAGGGAGAGGAGAAATTGCTGGAAATGGAGGGGAAGGGAGAGGGGACAATTACTGGATGTGGATGGAGGAGGGAAGGGCAGAGAGGGCCAAGGATGGACTTGGATGGGATGGCAGGGCCCAGGGAGAGAGGGGAATTGCTGGATACATGGGTGAATGGAGGGGGGCAGGGGGGAGAGAGGAACAGATGGGAGGGCAGGGCCCAGGGAGAGGAGAAATTGCTGGAGATGGAGGGGAGGGGAGAGAGGAGAATTACTGGATGTGGATGGAGGAGGGAAGGGCAGAGAGGGCCAAGGATGGACTTGGATGGGATGGCAGGGCCCAGGGAGAGAGGGGAATTGCTGGATACATGGGTGAATGGAGGGGGGCAGGGGAGAGAGGAACAGATGGGAGGGCAGGGCCCAGGGAGAGGAGAAATTGCTGGAGATGGAGGGGAGGGGAGAGAGGAGAATTACTGGATGTGGATGGAGGAGGGAAGGGCAGAGAGGGCCAAGGATGGACTTGGATGGGATGGCAGGGCCCAGGGAGAGAGGGGAATTGCTGGATACATGGGTGAATGGAGGGGGGCAGGGGAGAGAGGAACAGATGGGAGGGCAGGGCCCAGGGAGAGGAGAAATTGCTGGAAATGGAGGGGAAGGGAGAGGGGACAATTACTGGATGTGGATGGAGGAGGGAAGGGCAGAGAGGGCCAAGGATGGACTTGGATGGGATGGCAGGGCCCAGGGAGAGAGGGGAATTGCTGGATACATGGGTGAAGGGAGGGGGGGAGGGGAGAGAGGAACAGATGGGAGGGCAGGGCCCAGGGAGAGGAGAAATTGCTGGAAATGGAGGGGAAGGGAGAGGGGACAATTACTGGATGTGGATGGAGGAGGGAAGGGCAGAGAGGGCCAAGGATGGACTTGGATGGGATGGCAGGGCCCAGGGAGAGAGGGGAATTGCTGGATACATGGGTGAATGGAGGGGGGCAGGGGAGAGAGGAACAGATGGGAGGGCAGGGCCCAGGGAGAAGAGAAATTGCTGGAGATGGAGGGGAGGGGAGAGAGGAGAATTGCTGGATGTGGATGGAGGAGGGAAGGGCAGAGAGGGCCAAGGATGGACTTGGATGGGATGACAGTGCTCAGGGAGAGGAGAAATTGCTGGAAATGGAGGAGAGGGGATAATTGCTGGATGTGGATGGAGGAGGGAAGGGCAGAGAGGGCCAAGGATGGATTTGGATGGGATGGCAGGGCCCAGGGAGAGAAGAAATTGCTGGAAATGGAGGGGAGGGGAGGGGAGAGAGGAGAATTGCTGGATGTGGATGGAGGAGGGAAGGGCAGAGAGGGCCAAGGATGGATTTGGATGGGATGGCAGGGCCCAAAGAGAGGAGAAATTGCTGGAAATGGAGGGGAGGGGAGAGAGGAGAATTGCTGGATGTGGATGGAGGAGGGAAGGGCAGCAAGGGCCAAGGATGGATTTGGATGGGATGGCAGGGCCCAGAGAGAGGAGAAATTGCTGGAAATGGAGGGGAGGGGAGAGAGGAGAATTGCTGGATGTGGATGGAGGAGGGAAGGGTAGAGAGGGCCAAGGATGGACTTGGATGGGATGGCAGGGCCCAGGGAGAGGAGAAATTGCTGGAAATGGAGTGGAGGGGAGAGAGGAGAAATGCTGGATGTGGAGGGAGGGCAAATTGTTGAATTTAAGGGCTGGATCGGAACACTTTGAAGGCAGATGCTGAAACTGGAGAAAGGATAGGGACAGGGGGCTACAGATGGTAGACAGAACACATAAGGACACAGGAGGATGGTGGACACGGTGAGAGAAAAAATATCAAACGGAAAGAAGACACTGCATAAAACAGAAGACACTGGGACCAAAGTGAATAGAAAAACTAAATGATCAGACAACAAAGGTAGAAAAAAAGTATTTTATTCAGAATTTATTAATTGGAATATGTCAGCTTTTAGAAATGTGCATCTGTGATATTTTGCATGTAAGTTTCAATTTTTCTAGTATTGCTGCATGCTGAGTCTGACTTCTTGAGGTAACTTTCCATTCAGTATTTTGCCTTCATATTTGTTGTGTCATGTGTTTTTCATGTGTGATCAAGGTACAGTATCCTGCTAGCGTGTAGTATTTGCAGCCCTTTTTTTTTTTCCACAAGGTAGTGTATTGGTGTTATAGAGCCTGGTGTAATTACAGTTCTGCCTTTCCATGCATAAGGTTGTAGCTCGTCCTGTCCTTGGAATTAGTGCTGTTATGGTTTGGTAAGGTTCTGACTGTGTTTTTGCACAAGTTTGTGTATAGTGTTTTGCAGTGGAGAGATTGTGTGTCCGCACCTCTGACCCCCCCCCCGGGGTTATGAGAATTTGAACTACTAATTGTGGACTTGAACTGAATAATTTCTTGGGAGGGGGGGTTTTCATGATAGCATTGTGCTTATTATTTCAATCAGTTTTTCTGTACAAGTTTAGCTTCATTTTTCTTTATTTGAAATTTCATAAATAAAAAATTTTCTAAAAATTGAATAATCTTATCATTGGGCGGGGGGGGGGGGGGCTAGGATAGGGGCGGGGCTAGGATGGGGCCCCACCAAATTGGTCTGCATAGGGCCCTGCACTTGCTAAGACCGGCCCTGCTTACAGGGCAGCCCCACTCCTCAAAAGCATACAAAGAAAATCTACAGTGTTACCTACAAAGTTGTTAGTGACAACTGGGCCACATTTATATGAGAAAAAAAAAAGAGTAGAGGTTTTTTTTAAACCTATTATTCCAAATGAATAAGCACAGTGAAAATCTGTTATGTGCTTTATAAATATTGTCTGAGGTTTGTTGCTCTCCGGAGTAAATTGGCTCTTCCACTTATGAAGTGTTTAAATAGTGAAATTTAAGCATATGTGGTATGTTTCTGTGCTGTTGGTTTGAAATCTTCCTGACCTTGTTGTTTTGTGTAATAATAGCTCTTGTTTTTCAGGGAAGAAGACAGTTCTGTCTCTGATCTCAAGTGAGTTCTATTTTTGGTTTACCAGAAGGGATCTGGAAACCACCCAGACACCTATTGTATTTCTCCAAAGGAAAAGGATTTTTCATTTTGACTGTTCTAGAAAGTGTGACCTGGTGCCAGCAGTATGCAGGTCCCTGGAGCAGTTTTAGTGGGTGCAGTGCACTTCAGGCAGGCGGACCCAGGTCCATCCCCCCCTACCTGTTACACTTGTGGTGGTAAATGTGAGCCCTTCAAAATCCACCAGAAACCCACTGTACCCACATGTAGGTGTCCCCTCTTCACCCCTTAGGGCTATGGTAGTGGTGTACAGTTGTGGGGAGTGGGTTTTTTGAGGGGGTTGGGGGGCTCAGCACCCAAGTTAAGGGAACTATGCACCTGGGAGCAATTTCTGAAGACCAATGTAAGTGTCCCTTAGGGTGCCCGGTTGGTGTCCTGGCATGTCAGGGGGACCAGTGCCATAGGAGCCAACTTTTCAAAATTATTGGGGGTGCTAAGCCCAATGGAAATAACCCCTCACTGGATACATAAAAGGAATTTTCTCAATATTGGGGGTACTCAAGCACCCAAAGAGCCGACTCCTACGACCAGTGCACTACAAATGCTGGCTCTTCTCACCACCAAAGGGCTTGGATTTGGTCGTTTTTGAGATGGGCGTCCTCGGTTTCCATTATTGCTGAAAATCAGGGACAACCATCTCTAAGGTCGACCTAAATGTGGAGATTTGGGCATCCCTGGCCATATTATCGAAATGAAAGATGGCCGTCCATCTTGTTTCGATAATATGGGTTTCCCCGCCCCTTCATGGGGACGTCCTGCAAGAACAGCCACAGTAAAACTTGGGCACCCTGTTTGAATATGCCCCTCTATGGGATTTAAGCACTATGGGCTAGATTCTATATATGTTACCATAAAAATTGGTGCAGAAAAAGGCACTATTCTATAAGCTGAGTTTAAAGTTAAGCATGGTTAATAGAATAGCGCTTATGCCCAGGAATCATACCTAATTTTAGGTGCTGCCATTTGCACCAACTGAAACATGATGCAAATGTACGTGCCTACATGTCACATTTACTAAACAGGAACTGGGTTTGTGAGCCCTTGGGCCACTGCCGAGGAGCAGCAGTGGCAGGCAAAACCACCCCACACCAGAAGCAAGGCAGAACAGATGTACCGGCAAATCCAGGCAAGGTCTCTAGGAAGTCAGCCAGCAAGCAGAAGACAGGTCCAGGCAACGGTTCAAAAGGCAGGTGGCAAGCAAAGCAAAGTCCAGGTCCAGGCAAAGGTTCAAAAGACAGGCGGCAAACAAAGCAAAGTCCAGGTCCAGGCAAAGGTTCAAAAGGCAGGAAACCAGCAACAACAGAGTCAGGTCCAGACAAAGTCTCTCAGGCAGAAGTGCACCAGCACCCACATACCAGGGCCTAAGACGCAATGCAAAGGCAACCAACTGCAGTCTCTAGGTGATTAGTAAAGCCCATCCACACCTGAGGTGCAGCTGCAGCAACTTTGAGTAACTATGGAGGCTGTTCCCATAGGAGATCTCTAAGGACCAAATAAGGGCTTCCTTCCTGTCCTCGTTACTCCAAGAAGGCTTCCTATGATATGATCTATCCAAGATGGCTGTGCCCCTAGAGCTATCCAAGATGACTACGACTCTTGAGCCATCCAAGATGGCTGCCGCCATTGATCCAACCCAGATGACGGCAGCCAGAGATAGGAAACCGAAACAGATCTTCCCAAAGACAGAACTACTCCAGAAAGGATAGGCAGAAGCCAGCTCAGAAGCTGACCCCCAGAAATCAGGTAGAGGCTGTGAGGGGTCACGACCACAGATGTGACACTACATTAGGCACATAACCCCATTATTCTATAACAATGTTTATTAATTTTAGGAACAACCCTGTTCCACCCATGACCCTCTCATTTCCATCATGTGTAAAATTTAGCCACAGATCCTATGCCTAAATTTACATGCATAAAGTTCCATTAAAGCTAATTAGTGCCAAAAATTGCTTATTAAAAAGCAAATCGTTGGTGCAAATTAGCTTGTTATTTAATTAAATTGCATATTCAAATTGGGCTTGTGCCCAATTTTGCACACACAATCATTGGCGACTTTTACAGAAAGTTTCTATGCCTCCTTTACGATGGAATATGTATACCTTACACTATCCCTTTAAGTCTGTCATCCGATTGGCTGCCAGGATTTGATAGCGTCTGACGTTTCACCTATTTAAAGAGGGGCGCCATTTTCCTAAAGCTGTCTTCTGTATGAAGAGACAGATTGGCTCTCTCTTTGTATGTGGGATCTTACAGGAGTGCACATTTGCGTGGCTGTATAATTCCTTGAAGCGCTGATTTTTGTGTTTCCTTCCACTAGAGCTCCCGACCGCTGGACCCTGAAGCAGACATCGAAACATCTGGCCACCGTCGGCCGCGGTCTTTCTGGAGGAGAGGAACCTAGGAAGACACGCCTAAGCTAAGTTAAATGCTTTCAACTTACTATAGCACAGGCATTTTTTGCAAGTGGCGTTTTATGTTGTTTGGATGCTGGATGCTGTTAACTGTATTATAGGAGGTTTTTTTTTTCTTGCCAATGATGAAGCAGCCCGGCTCCAAGTGTTTTCAACTGGAGTGAGCTTCTTGAGGCTTTTTCCTCCTGTATAGACAGTGATCCCCAGACGTCAGATACTTGATGAACTCCCACCGTTTTGTGTATATTTGAAATTGTTTTGTGGAGTTCTTACTCCGTTTATGATTTGGAACTTTAATCATTTCCAGGTTTATTCCTGTCATTCTAGGTTAGAAACAGTGACTTATTTTCTATTTTGTTTCAAATGACTACACATCCCTAATTTTTTTTTTAAATAAAATACACAAAGACATACATACTATACACAAACAAATTTACACAGTCAGAGCAGATGCAATTTTGCACACTATTGGGGCTGATTCCAGGTGCCTGTTTCATAAATATACATAGGCATCTATACTGCCTTTATAAGAAGGTTGACTTTTCAGATAGGCATCTTTTTATAAAACTGCCCTTCACATTTACATATGAAACACATAATACAATTTAGTACATGGGTTGCTTTAGTTATATATTTGTATACGTGGGGGGCATTTTCGATATGACGTCTATATCTGATTTTGAACATTTTGCTGAAAATGTCAAAAAATCAAGTGGGGAACATATTGATATTTAAACCAGAAAAATAGTTTGTTTGCTTTTTCAAAAATGGCCATTTTCTAGACGTTTTGTGTTCAGTGCATTTTTCTTTTGTGACCATTTTCAAAATAAAGTGTCTAAGGGAAATATGCACAAAAACAAGCCATTGGAATATGGCCACACAGACATCCCAGCAGAGCAGTGGGGCATCCTAGGAAGCACTGCAATGGACTTCACTAAAAGATCCCAGGTACACATCTCACCGTCATCCCCTTATATTGTATGATGAACCCTCTAAAACTCACCAAAATCCTAGTGTACCCAACTGTACACCACTACAATAGCCCTTGTGCCTGCAGGTGTCACCTATGTGTGGGTACAGTAGGTTTTTGGTGGATTTTGGAGGGCTCACACTTTCTACTAGAAGTGTGACAGTTAGAGTAGGATATGGGCCTGGGTCCCCGTCTATACAGTGTACTGCACTGACCATTTGGCTACTCCAGGGACCTGCTTGCTGCTCTAATAAGACTGGCCATAACATCTGAAGCTGTCATAGAGGCTGGTATGTACTGTTTCTTTCATATCTTTGGGGGGTGGGAAGGGGTCATTGACCACTGGGAGAATAAGGGGGGGGGGGGTCATGCCTTAATCCCTCCAGTTGTCATCTGGTCATTTAGGGCACCTTTTTGTGACTTAGTTGTGATTGAACCATGTCTAGACCAAAACATCTAACTTTTAGCCCCTGGCGTTTTTGCTGTATTCCATTATGGCAAAAAAAATTTCCAAGGTCTGGCCCTGACACAGCCCCTTGTGATTTAGACACACTGCAGACGAACTGCATAGAAAAAGTCTTAAAAATGGATTTCGAAAATAGCAATTTGGACATTTTGTCAAAAAAATCCATCTGCCTCTTTGTGCTTCTTTTTTCTGTTTTGTGGTTCACAGTAAAATTGTCAGTTTATTAAGGTGCAAGAGATTCACAGGGATATTGTATCTCTTCTCTGTTCAAGGTAAACATGTTGGATAATTGCAGAAACAGTTCAGGCAGTTAAATGTTCTATTCAGTCAGGTTTTCCAATAAGACTTTCTGATTATATTCACTTTTACTTTCATTGTCGTTAACTTTTTTCCTGGAGCATCTTAAATATCTCTTTGTTTATCTTCTGGTTGGTTGGTCAATCAATCTGTTGGTTCATCATGACATTTCTCAGTGAGAGTGCAGAATGCTACACATGAAAAGGGCAGTGAGTTTCAGATAACAGGTATTGAATTCCTTGGGTACACTGGATGTTTGAATTGCCAAAGGTGTGATGCTATGTTCCAAAGTAGAAAACGCATGCTGTCTGTCTTCCATCAATTTATCTGAAAAGCAAAAGTGGTGTACTTGTGGCAGTAAAACTAACAAGCCTGAAATGTAAGTAGGACCAAAAAATGAATCCAAGTCCCATAAAAGTAAGTAGTGTTTTATTGAATTGCATCCAAAACATACAGCTGCATATTTACTAGGGATGTGCAGGTAAAAAAAAAAAAAAAAAAAGTTTTGTTAGTTCCCTCTGTCATTTGCAACTTTTTTCATCTTCTTTTCTTTTTTTTTATAAATTTTAATTTCATTTTGTTTTATTTTTCTAAGTTTTTGTTTCAATCAAATGCAGCTACTGTCCCAAACAATAACCAACTCCTGACAATCCACACCAACCTCTGATGTCAACAAACACCCCAGACCCTCACCATGAATACTGGAAGTTGCAGTCACTAAAGCAAAGGTAGTTGTAAACTGCAGTCGAAGATCAGGAGTTGGAGTCTCGGAAGGAGGTGGCTTAGAAATACAGCTTAAAGCCACATAATTAGGGATCTTTGGAACAGGTTCAGACCCAGAATTTCCAAGCTAGCCAGTTCCAGGATGGAGATTTTAAGCCATTCCTGGATTTCTGCCAACCTCACTTTGATACATTGTCTGCAACACCTATTTTGTAGGGTAGAATCAAGGACTACAAATACCACACTGCTTTTGGATGTAAGTTTAAAACCAGGACTGGCCAAAAATATTTAACAAGAGTCCCAGAATACTTTCCCCAGTACTTATAGAGCTAGGAACAAGACACAAGAAAAGTAATTGATTTAAGTCTCTAGAGCAGTTCCAGTAGGGAGGTTTGTAGGGCAGTCCTGGATTTCTGACAACCTCATTCCAGTGCCTTATGGGACCTGCAGGATTGTTCGCAGTGGATAGAATGTGGAACTACAAATCCCACACTGCTTTTGGATGTAAATTTTAAACCAGAACTTAACAATAAGTTTCCCCTGAAGAGACACATTATGAGAAAATTCTTTAATTATGCATGGACCACTACCCTGCTGAGGAAGGCTCCGAAACACTGGCCATGTTGATGGCAGTGAGTCCATCTGGAAAAGTTAAGTGCCTTGGTTATTTAACTATTGTGATTTTGAAAATATGAAATATGAATTATGATTTGTGAAAAAGCTAAAGTTTATGAAAGACTTTGATATATTACAAAAAAGTTTTTAAAAATACTATAAAAAGTATATAATGAGACCAATAAAAGTATATAATGAGACCGATGACGATTGAAAGCCCTGATCTGCTTAATTGATAGCAGTTTAAAAAAAGGTACTGTTTTCTGAAGTTACGTCAGAAATAGGGCTAGAGGCTGGCATGAGCAGAAGGTAGGAGTCCCTGGTTTCTACTGGCAAAGAATAGGAGGATTTACAGGGTACCAGCGGGGGGGGGGGAGGGGGGGGGGAGGGGGCAGAGTGCGGTGCAGTTAAGAGATCCCCTATCACCGGGGGAGGGGGGAGGATTGATGCTGACAGTCTTCAGCTGGCAGGGCTTGGGGATTCCCACCAGCCACATTGCCACATTGCTGCTGTACTACTGCCGGTTGGCACCCCTGCTAAGATGGCGCCTGGGGCGGTCTGGCCCACACCCCTACTCCCCCATCATTACGGTACTGTATATAATAAGTAAACCGCTTTGATTGTAACCACAGAAAGGCAATATATCAAATCCCATCCCATGACTGAATCTTTGACAGCTGAAGTTAGAGCAGGTATAGATCTTCTAAGTGGAAGTTTCCCACACAAAGAGGACTGTGTTTTATGTGGTCCTATTTATGCGGTTAACTTTAATCAGTTAATTGCTGACTTGTCCTGGAACTCCCCCAAGTAGCTGGTTTTGTCAGTTTAAATGGTACTGGAGGCATGGCATAATGGTTTGAGGTGTGGTTTGGGATCCTGTCAGTGGCAGGTTTGAATCGCACTGGGCCTTCTCCTGATACAGGGCACATTGGATCCCTCCCAACTGGGTAGCCCTCTGGTTAAGCACTTGACATTAAGAAGCATCTTCTCTGAATGTGTAAACTGAAGGCCATTTGGACACTTCTCCCCCCTCCATTTTTTTTTCTACAGTCTCCCTTTCCCAGAGCTTGCCTAGTAGCATTTAACCCACAGCAATTGTCAGCCTTGCATATCAAGGAATGTACACATCTTCCAGAGTGAACGCAAAGAATTTTGTATACAAATAACTGTGAACAATGTATTTGTGATAAAAATAAATCAGTAAACTATGTAACAAAAATTAGATCCATCGCCTTCAATCTGGCTGCTGCCATTGCTCACAGAGCATCTTCAGCTCTGTGAGGATTTGCCACTGTATGTTGCGTAGGACTCCCAGCTCTTGCTGCACGTCTCTGCGCAAGCCTGTGACTTGCAGCAAGAACTGGCCTAAGGTGACTGTAAGGGTGGGCTCGCCAGCAGGCATTGCAGCCATTTCTGGGGGGGGGGGGGCTCAGCTACAGTCACGTGCTGCGTTGCTGCCTGGGGGGGGGGCTCTTCCTCTGCCCCTTCTTCCCCCTTCAGTAGGGGCATGTCCCTCCAGGGGTCCTCCTCCTCCCCCTGCTGGATGTGGCCCTGTCATAGGATGACGGGCACCTCCCAGGGGTCAGGATCCAGGACAACCTCCTTCCAGGCCCTCCCCGCAGCAGGCTGGTCTAGAGCTGGCTTATCTGGAGCAGGCTGTGTGTCAGCTGGAGGGTGATCTGTGTGCTTAAAAGGTTTGCAATTGAGATCGACACATCCTACATGGCTTGCATAGTGTTTCAGTTGGCTCTCGGTAGCAGGAACAGCTGGGGGCTGCTGGTTGTTACCCGAGGGACATCTCTGATCTATGGCACCAATGAGATTACATAGCGGGGAACCCCAGAGCCACTGATGTGATATCTGTATGTCCACTGAGATGGTTGTCTCCCTACAGCCATGCAAGATGGTTCCTGGAGCCCTGGGTGACCAGGCACTGGCTGAGAGGTAGTATGCCTCTGTGCTGTTGCATGTCTGGGTCCATCATAACAGCTTTTGTCAGGGATGTGTGTGTATCCCCATGCCAAAGTAGTCTACAGCTGGCTGGGAGATGGCAGGGGACCCTGTTTGATCCTCCCATACTTATGGCCACCAGTACTGGGAACCCCTGAGAAAGGCACTTTACATACTGCAAGGTGGGAAACCTAGGTTTGGGGGCGTCTGATGTAATCAGGCTAGCTGGTTTGGGGCCCTCACAGATACCAGATATTCCTATGGGTGTCTCTAGTGTTACTGCGTGCTAAAAATGCTAGTGCACTTATAGTATGACTTAGTAAATAAGGCCCCTAGAATCTCAGCTTTGAGGGGGACTTTTTTCCTTAACTTTCCCTGTAAATGCCTGGTAACACATGGTGGCAATTCCTATATATTTTTGGATCCACTACATTTTGATAATTTTTTAGTTTCAAAAGAGGGTCTTAGTACTGTTCCTTCTAAGTTAAAGGTGGGTTCTATGTAATGGGTTTTTTTTTCTATGTATTTGCCTCTCCTGCAGTATCTTTAAATTTCCTTTACTAGATTTGAAACCTTTATGTTAGCCTTCACTAGGCCTTACAATTTCCCGTGATGTGGACTTGTATGCTAAGAGGAATTATATTGGAAGATTCTTTATCATTGTTGTAATTTACTTGCATTTTTCCTAGTAATTACTTTGTAACTATTAAAAATCTTTGAATAAAAAAAATAAAAGAAAAAGGGGAAAGAAAAGCTAACTCTTATTTTCCTAGATACTGCACTAGACTTTATACTCAAAAGAAATAAATAATTCAGTGTCCCTGTCTATTGAATTGAACTCTTTAAAATATTTAAAATATTTGAATAGTACCACTTATTTTGTTTACTAGCCAACGCTATCCACAGGACCAGAACCCCTGGCTGCTATGTTTGCTTAAAATAGTTCAGGCTTCAATCAGCTTTCATCCAGCTAGAATATCAAAATTGTAAAATGTTTCTTTCTACAATAACCTTATTTAATTGTTTATAAATATAAATAGATCAGCATTGTGCAGTGACATTTATAGCAGGGGATTCAGTAGATGTGCTAAACCAGGGGTGACCAACCTTGGCCCTCGCCAGGTCAGGTTTTCAGGATTTCCAAAATGAATATACATGAAATCTAGTTGCATACAATGGAGGCTGTGTATTCAAATAATCTCATGCATATTCATTGGGGAAATCCTGAAAACTCGACTAGACTGCAGCACTTGAGGACCAAGGGTGGACACCCCTGTGCTAAACCTTAGTGCAAAGCGTACCCTTAACCAAGGTTGACGTACTCACTGTTTATGCTGAATGATGTCACGTCGTGGTCTCTTTCTGAGAGTCACCTATAACATTTGCCACATCTCCTTGTGACTTCTGTGTTGATTTGAAGAAACATAAGTTCTGTATCACCACCACCTTTCTGAAATTTATCCTTCAGAGTTATACACAGACTGACATTATATGGAATAGAACTGCAGATTCCATCAAAACAATATTTCTTGGATAAGCAGCATAAAATCTGTTTTACCGTTCTAGGATCTTGTCAGTACTTGTGACCTGGATTGGCCACTGTAGGAAACAGGATACTATGTTTGATGGACCGACGTTCCCCTCTCAACATCAGAGAAAATGTAAAAGGGGCTTGGCGGCCCCAGCATATCACCTCTCACCCACAAAGAAAACAGAAAGAGGGGCTTGGCAGCTCTATAACATCGCATCTCAGCGGATGGTGTTAGATTGGGACTGCATAGTCCCTATTGTTTTTTCTCAGGCTGGGATGCTCCTACTCCAAGAGATCTAGAACTATCTAAGAGGTCTTGGATAGAAAGTTTCTATAGAACTCAATAAAGACTAATGTAAAATAAATGAATACAAAATTTATATGCGAAAAGGAGAAATTCTCAGAGTCAAGACTCACCCAAGCGGAATACCACCCTAAGGTTAAAGGCTATCCCCTAGAGGGTGGATAAGTTTCTCTATCATTGAAAATCTCCCATTTTCCAATATACACAAATATGAGCAAACTTTAGTGCTCCCAATCCAAATAAGTGGCTAACAAATCAATATGTACTCAATTTTTTTTTATTATTAACAAACTGAATCTATCTATCCATGTCCTCATATATAAGAAGTACTCACACATACGTACACACTCATTTGCACTTCACTCGTTCTCTCATTCATATATCAAATTAGTATCTTAGAAATTAAATAGCTAAATGCAAACTCTTGTTCAAATAGTAGACATGCTCCTTATTGAACACTCATTTCTGCTATAACTAATGCAGACTTGAGCAGTGAATGGGCAGGGAAAAGGTGGGGATTGCACCTAATTGTATTTGTTCCTCTACCGGACCTGGTGATCGCCTTTTCGGAATTATGTAAGCCACATTGAGCCTGCAAATAGGTGGGAAAATGTGGGATACAATTGTAATAAATAAATAAAATATTTAATGCAGGGTATGGTATTGTATATTAACTGTTAACATAGCAGATAACACAATATTTAATGTCACCTCAATAGGTGGTATACATGCATCTGAGCTATCTGTAGTGCAATTAACTTATGCTAAGTGTATCTTCTGTGTAAACAGTATAGGCAGATGCTAGGAATGCCTCCCAGTTGTTAATACTGAAGCTATGCAATTAGCACACAGTAATTTTGGAAATTTTATGCAGTAACTATAAAATTCTAGCAAGAGACCGCCACAGTTTCTCCAAATTTAGGGACAAATGAATGTTAGATTCCTGACACCTTTTCCCTGCCCATTCACTGCTCCAGTTTGCATTAGTTATAGCAGAAATGAGTGTTCAATAAGGAGCATGTCTACTAAAGAGCATTAAGCATGCATTAAAATGCTTACCACAAATCATGTGAAAGATTTTGCTGTAAGTAATCAGTTTGCGTGCGGTATGTAGTTTTTTGTATTTATTTTCAAGAAGAGGCATGTCAAGGACAGAGAATGGGCATGGACACTCTATCCAGCTAGCGCATTCTGATTACCGTGCGCTAACTGGTCAGCGTGTCCATAACGCGGGAGCCCATAATGCTTCCTAAATAGGAGGTGGTAAGTGCTCTCCCATAATTATTTTCAGGTTTTGTGCGCTAATGATATGATTAGTGCATGACCTGAAAAAGAAATACTGGATATAGCTCGATTTTCCTAGGCGTGCTAGAAATAGGCTTAGCATGCGGGAAAGTCCCACATTAGCATGCGATAAGCCCATTTGCTAGCACACTTTAGTAGGCATACGTACCCCTAAGTGTCGAGGTGCTGTGTTTATTGTTAATGTATGCATGTGCTAATTCACATATTAACTGCTTAACATGTTTTAATGAAAGGGCCCAGAAAATAAAAGGGGAGTTCATTCAATAATCAACAGTAGTTATTGAATGAATAATGTGCAAGTAACATAAACTCTCTTGTAATCATTGGCCAAAAAACCTCCATTAAAATGTTGTTAAACCATTTTTTATTTAGATTAACAATATTAAGTAGAATGGACTGCAGTGATACTAGAATAGTATAAACACGCATGAAGAAGCCTTATGGTGAAACGGGAACCCCACTGGGATTTGTGAAGATACATACTTGGATATATTATTTTGATTGAATTGTTTTTCACAAAACGTTTGAGAGGTGTTAATCTAAATAAAAAATGGTAAAACAAAATTTTAATGGAGGTTTTTTGGCCAATTATTACAAGGTAGTCTGTTGTGTCTATAACCATCTGAAACAGATAAGAATCCACAGACTATTTCTGAGGCCTTTTCCTCCTTTCTTTGAATTGTTTGCATTCTCAAGAGAATTTAAGTTACTTGCACATTATTCATTCAGGGGTCCTTTTACTAAGGCATGCTGAAAAATGGCTTGTGGTAGTGTAGGCTTGGCTTTTGGGCAAGCTGATCCATTTTTAAGTGAGCCTGTAAAAAAGGCCTTTTTAATATTTTTGTCGAAAATGGACATGCGGCAAAAACAAAATTGCTGCACATCTATTTTGGGTCTATGACCATACCGCCAGCCATTGACCTAGTGGTAAAGTCTCATGTGGTAACCGGGTGGTAATGACCTACAAATGTCAAAAGCTACTTGGTGCGTGTCCAATATGCGTGTCCGAAAATAAAAAATGATTTTTCAGCCGCACATATTGGAACATCTACCCATTCCACTCCACTCATTATTTTATAGACCTGTATCATATCTCCCCTCAGGGGGAAGGGTCACATTTACAACAACAACAACAAAAAGAAGTGATAGTGAGGTTTGAACCTGCATCCCTTGGTCTAGTCCACTGTATTAATCACTAGGGGGCCTTTATACTAAGCTGTGGTAGGGCTACCGCATGGGTAGCATGTGCCAAAGCGACTCTACTGCTGGGGCAGCATGGGTGCCCAGCGGTAGTTCCGAAGTTAGTACATGCAGATTCCCACAGTAGAAAATAATTTTCTATTTTCTACTGCAGGGGCATTCCCAGTGTTACAAGAAATATTTTAATTTGGGGGAAATTGCTCAGAGCATTCGCTGTATTTATAATTTTTAAGATATATATTTATTAGTTATTTCTCCACCAATTACCTATTAAGGTAATAAGATTCACAATTGCAAGAATAAGAGGAATTAAATGCTATATTTATTAGATAACATTAACCTTCATTGCCAGGTCTAAGAACATGTGCAAAGAACAGGAAAAGACCATATATTTAGCTTCAGAAAAGGGGTTTATTTATAATACGGTTAATGTAATCAATGTTGCAAACAAGAGGTAGTCTTAAGGATCTTTACAGAGAATTTGTGCTTAAAATAAAGCAAGACAACAGGTTTAAATATGAATTATAGTTAACTTACAAGTCCTTGTTACAAAGCATGCTGTGGTCCAGCTGATTGATGAGCATCATGAGATAAGATGAGAGAGAGTCTGTAGCAGTAGCAGGGCTTCAGCAGAGGAGAAGGATCTGGGCTGCAGCCGAAGAGAAGAATCTGTCTTGTAGTCTGTCTGGAGATGCCTGCCTATTTAGCTGAGATATGAGCACATGGTTGCAGGAGGAGGGAGAGTCTCTATGGCAGTGGCAGGGAGACGATCAGGGCTGCAGCAGGGGAGAAGAAAATCTGTCTCTGTGTGAAACAGCTCCTGTCTTTTATACCTTGCAAGTTGCAGGAAGACATGATCACATGAATCTCTGCACTTGCTTCCTGGTTTGCACTGGACTGTGGGTAATTGCAAAGCATTATTGTTAATGTAGTCTGTTCACATGATCACATGTTATAAGCCTTTCCTTTCTGCACATGTCCTGGCGTCTTCCTGTCTGATAGCTGATGGGAGGGGGCAGATATACATCTGATAAGATTTATCTGAGGTAACCAGCAAATGGTTTAACAATCAAATGGTTTTGTTTATAGTTTCCTCTGAAGCAAATGGTCTTGTTTATGGTTTCCTCTGAGTCCTTTGTCTTCAATAGCTGGATTTACACCTTTCCAATCCCTCTGCAGTCCCTCTGTCTGCAGTTGTGTTTGATCTTTGGAGATGTATTGGTGACCCACCCAGTCAGCTTTTGTTACCAGTCCTTTTAGGTGGGAGGGAAAGGAAGCTTATATCTCTTTGAAGCAGTGCCTTTTGTCTTTAAGTGTTGGGGGAAAGAGGGACTTGGGATCTTAGATCAATTTCTCTGCTGCAGTTTCAATAAGTCTTTTAAAACTGTATTTTTATATTGGTATATATTTGTATCTGATTCAGCACAATCAATAGTTATGCTACATATTTCAATAATTCTGACAATTAAGCTCACATCATAACACCAGCACTAATTGGCAGTGCTGCCACATTGCCGTGCGTTGCCTGATTACTGAGCCCTTACCGCCAAGTAAATAGTGTTGGAATGTAATTGAATTTTACATGCATTGCCTGTCACCTATTATTTCTCTGTGATTACTCTGTGACCTCTGATGTGAATTACTTAGAGAGGTCACACAGCTATGCAACTTCCTGTGGGGGTTTAGACACAGCAGATGCAGCACATGTAGCACATGGAGCACATGGAGCTCATGATCTCTCCTAACCTGAGAGGATCTATGGTGGTGTGAGCATCCATTACCATCTAAGCACATGGAAGGAGCTGATAATACAAATGTATAGTATTATGTATATATAAGCCTGTCTGATTATAATCTAACTACAAACTGTGAGTAAACAGATGTTTTGTTACTTCAACTTTAAAGTGACTCAGCAGTGAATTATTCTGGGGTGAATGAGAGAGAGATGAAGAAAGAAATTAACATTTCTAAAGCTGAAGCTGTGTGTACTAAAATCTGCTAATTATTTACTACAAATAATCCAACAAAAGGGTTATGGGCCCAGGGCTCAGGAATTGAAAAAGAAGAGAAATATTACCAGGCAGAAAAAAAGGCCACATTTTTCTCTTAAGTTTTAAAGGAAAGATTCAGTCTGTCTCTCTCTCCCCCCACACAGCAGACAGAAGGCTAAGAAAATGGCTGAGGGAAGAAATTCACCATTTTTCTATTCTCTCAAGGTGCCTAGATTAACTGAGTTTAATTATCGGCAGTGGGAATTAAGATTCATATGTTTCCTTCGAGCAAAAAGATTAGATATATGCTTAGACCAAGACAGAACAGATGAAAATATGGCTGAATGGGACAATGCAAACTATTATGTGAAGTGCATGCTTTTGGAAGCTCTCTCAGAGAAACAAGCCATATTAGTGGAGGGAAAAGATACACCAAAGGACATTTTATATAAACTGAGAACTATGTATGCAACTACATATGCAAAGCAGCAACCAATTTGGTTAGCAGAGTTGAATGAAACCAAATTAAGGGATAAAAGTAAATGTAATGATCACATTATGCATCTTATGTCTTCATTTCAAAAGTTAGAACTTTCAGGAATTCCCATGTGTGATGCATTGAAAAGAGCATTTCTTTTTACCTCACTATCAAAGAAGTTTGATGTTTTTAGGTCTGTAAATGAGGCCATTGAAGGGCAATCTTTTGAACAGACAACATCAAAACTAAGGCAGGAATGCATAATAAATGATTCTGAGGAGATGTGTTCTCAAAGCAAGTCAGAGAGAAATGAAACAAATTTCTTGGCAAAGAACAGAGGAAGGCGGAGCTATGGGAAAACTCCACCCAAGGGCAAGCTGATTTGCTACTCATGTGGAAAGGAGGGACATGTATCTAAATGGTGTAAGGAAACACAAAACACTCCCTCTAGCTCACCTAAGCCAATGGAACTAAAGAATTTTCAAACCAGGAAATGTATGAAGGACAAAGATAAACACAAGGGCTTTCTAATGGCAGAAAAATCTTTGACTATGGTAAATAATAATTCAAATGAAAGTACTTGGATTTTGGATTCAGGGAGCACATGCCATTTAACCAATTGTAAGGATTTCTTTCAGGAAATGTGTCCAGAGGAAGGTATTCTTAAAACTGCAAACGCAGGGACTGCTAAGATCCAAGCAAAAGGTATTGGATTCTTAAAATGCAAAGTGTCTAATGAAGTTAAAGAAATTCCTGTAAGTGATGTCTTGTATATTCCCCAAGCAGTTTGCAATATGCTTAGTGTATCTACATTAGATAAGAAGGGATTTGCGATTCATTTTGAAAACAGTAAGTGCACAATCTCTAAAAATGATGAAGTGTATGCTGAAGCTTTTATGCATAATGATGTTTATAAACTGAGCATTTCAGGTGAAGCCTCACATATGGCGCAAGTAAGGAAGAATGATGGTAAATGTAGTCTGGAAATCTGGCACCGCCGCCTGGGACATCGTGATTCTAAGGTGATCCAGGATCTTTACAGTAAGCAACTGGCCACCGGCATTCAGATAAGTGCAGATGCTGGTAAAATGGAGAAATGCATAGACTGTGTTACTCAAAAAGGTGTGAGACCCTCATTTCCTGCATACACAGGAAATAGGAGTAATAAAGTGCTGGACTTAATACACAGTGACTTATGTGGACCGTTTAATATCCCATCATTGGGAAATAACAGATTTGTGCTAATATTCTTGGATGATTTCTCTAGATATTGTGTGGCCTATTTGCTGAAAGAGAAAAGTCAAGTCACAGACATGCTGAAGAAATACGTAGCCATGGTGAGCAATAAATTTGAAAGAAAACCAAAGGTTCTTCAGACCGACAATGGTGGTGAGTTCACTTCACAAAGCATGCGCACATTTCTAGAACAAGAAGGCATTCAACATATCACAACAGTAGCTTATACACCAGAGCAAAATTCTGTTGCAGAGAGAAAATTTAGGTCACTTGTGGAAATGACCAGATGTATGCTGTCAGATAGCAATCTCCCTAAAAGACTATGGGGGGAAGCCATTCTCACAGCAGTGTACCTACAAAACAGAATGCCAACTAAAGGCGCTGAGCGCACACCACATGAGACATGGCATGGTAGGAAGCCAAACCTGTCACACATAAGAACATTTGGAAGTACAGCATATGCTCATGTACCAAAGCAAAGAAGGCATAAGCTGGATTCCACAACAGAAAGGGGCATTTTAGTTGGCTATGCTCCAGGACACAAAGGATATAGAATTTTGAATCTGAAAACTGGCATTGTTGGCATAAGACATGTTACATATTTTGATGAAAACAAAAGGGTTGATAAAGGCTGGATTATCCCAGATGAGCCTTATCATCCAGAATATGAAACTAGAACCATAATAGACATGCCAGTGTATATAAATGCCATACCAAGGCAGATGTCTGAAAGCAACTCATCTGTATCTAACGAGGAACAGGCAGAGGAAGCAGACACAGAAAGGATCATTGAAGAAGACAGTACAGTTGGAGAAGGGGAATCAATTGGAGAAGGACTCTCAGATTTAGAGGATGCGGAAAGGTCAGACCAACCTGTAGTCAGACGCTCATCCAGGGAAAACAAAGGTGTTCCACCCCCAAGACTGTCTTACCTAACAAAGTCAGCAGAAGCTCAAGAGCCCTTAACATGGGATGAGATTGAGAAAATGCCAGCAGAAGAAGCTGCTGAATGGCATAAAGCTGCACAGGAAGAAATTGATGCATTGGATAAAAATAATACTTGGATTCTTACAAAATTACCTCCTGGCAAGAAAGCTATAGGATGCAAATGGGTATTCAAGTTAAAAAGGAATGCACAAGGAAAAGTGGAAAGGTATAAAGCCAGATTAGTCGCAAAGGGATATCTTCAAAAATATGGAGAAGATTTTGATGAAGTGTTTGCACCTGTAGTGAAACACACGACAATCAGAACACTTCTGAGCATTGCAGTCTCAAAAGGCATGCAAGTCAAACACATTGATGTGAAAACAGCGTTTCTTCACGGAGATATAACTGAAGACTTGTACATGGAACAACCAACAGGTTTCATAAATACAAAACAAAGACAGCTAGTGTGTAAATTAAACAAAGGTCTTTATGGATTAAAGCAAAGTGCAAAATGTTGGAATGATAAATTGCATGAAATATTGACAAATTTAGGATTTAAGCAAGGTGAAGCAGATAAATGCTTGTACACTAGGCGCACAAATGGACAATATGCATACATTTTAGCTTTTGTTGATGATCTGCTCATTGCAAGCAAAAGTGAGCAAGAGTACAAGGACATTGTAAAGTGTTTAAACCACAATGTTGAGATAAAAGAACTTGGAAATGTGTCATACTATCTTGGTATAGAAATTGAGAAACAAAATGATGGTTCTTATCTTCTAAGCCAGAAGCAGAAAATAAATGAGCTTATTGAAAGTTTAGGTATGCAAGATGCCCAAGTTGTAAGCACTCCCATGATCACTGATTTTCTGAAGGATGAAACAGTAAGAGAACCTTTACCAGATAACATCCAATATAGATCAGCCATAGGTAAGCTTTTATATCTAGCTACCACATACAGGGCTGATATAGCAAATGCAGTAGGAATTTTGAGCAGAAGGGTCAGCTCACCTACCAAATCAGATTGGACTGCAGTTAAAAGGATGGTAAGGTATTTAAAGGGTACCATTGATTGTAAATTAAAGATTTCAGCCAATAGTAATCCAAAACTAATATGTTACTGTGATTCAGATTGGGCAGGGGATCATTCTGATTATAAATCCACAAGTGGATATGTGTTTATGTATGGAAATGTACAAATTTCATGGGCCAGTCATAAACAAAGTATTGTGAGTCTGTCTTCTACAGAAGCTGAATACGTGGCCGTATCGGAAGCGTGCAGAGAACTGATGTGGATTGAAAAACTTTTGCTGGATTTCGGAATAGCTGAAAAGAGACCAATCCAGATAATGGAAGATAATCAGAGCTGCATCCGACTGTCACAGAATGACAAGGTTCAGTCACGCACCAAGCACATCGCAACGAAATACCACAACGTGCGAGAGTTGGCGAAAGAAGGGGTCATCAGTCTACACTATTGTCACACCAGTGAGATGACAGCTGACATCATGACCAAACCGTTACCCAGAGAACATTTTGTGAATCTGCGTATAAAGCTTGGACTTTGTATGAATAAATAATTGCATGACAGTTATGCATGAGAAGGGGTTTGTTGGAATGTAATTGAATTTTACATGCATTGCCTGTCACCTATTATTTCTCTGTGATTACTCTGTGACCTCTGATGTGAATTACTTAGAGAGGTCACACAGCTATGCAACTTCCTGTGGGGGTTTAGACACAGCAGATGCAGCACATGTAGCACATGGAGCACATGGAGCTCATGATCTCTCCTAACCTGAGAGGATCTATGGTGGTGTGAGCATCCATTACCATCTAAGCACATGGAAGGAGCTGATAATACAAATGTATAGTATTATGTATATATAAGCCTGTCTGATTATAATCTAACTACAAACTGTGAGTAAACAGATGTTTTGTTACTTCAACTTTAAAGTGACTCAGCAGTGAATTATTCTGGGGTGAATGAGAGAGAGATGAAGAAAGAAATTAACATTTCTAAAGCTGAAGCTGTGTGTACTAAAATCTGCTAATTATTTACTACAAATAATCCAACAAATAGGTGGTGTAAGGGCTCAAGCAGTAAATAGCTGTGCGCTACTTTTAATATTAATGCACGGCTATTTACTGCCCCATTTTTTAAAAAAGGCCTTTTTATCCACTACAGTCAAAAATGGCCCATTGCACTCCAATTTCATGCACCCAAACTAGCACAGGCCACTTTTTACCCCAGCTTAGTAAAAGGTCCCCTAGGTTACTCCTCTGTTCTGTAGGGATATTTGTGTAGGATGAAAAAAGAAGCAAATTGCCACAAAACTTTCATAAGAAAATTAATTTATTCACCACAAAAATTCATAACAGTGATGAGCCCGACATGGCTGCATTTCACCCAACTAAAGGACTGCCTCAGGGGCTTGATAAACCAACTGTAAATTTATGCGAACCACAGTATTGAATAAACCTTGAAAGTTGTGCATGTAAATTCTAATTAAAGCCAATTAGTCCTACTAATTGGTTGTTGATGTATAGAGCTGTTTGGTTTTTCAGATCATTCCTTTTGTTATTTAGTAGGGCAATTAGCTTGCTTGTGTCTTGGTTTTCTCACAGACCATAGACAGGCTTGCTTAACCCTCATAATGGGCTATAAACTTTAACAAGTGTCTGTTTGTTTGTGTCAAACAGGTTTTTAACATAACACAGGGACATTTTTCATTGAAGGACCAAAGAGTGATAGGTATTCATCACAAAGGGCAAATAACTTATGTGAAGGTGACCTTAGAGGTCAGAGTTGAAGAATACCATATAAGTAAGAGAGAAAATATAAGGCATTGAGGCCCAGATGCACTAAACGTTTTTCATCGTTAAATGAGCCCTCAAGGAAGAATTTCCTATCCTTTCCATGCACTAAAGCCTATTTTCCGACGACAGTAGCAGCTAACGAAAACTGAATGCAGATGAGCAATTCTTCTACAAATCCCATTGAAATGACATGCACTAACCTTTTCCGATTCGTTTAATGCAGGAGAACACCGTGAAATCTAATGAGAGTCTGTACCTCTCGTTAGGGCTGTCTGTCTACTAGAAGTTAACAAAATCCAATAAAAAAAATAACTAGGGGGGGGCGAAAACGCGTCAGGGGCGTCCTTTATTGACACCCCAGGTCGCCACTGCTCCCCTCTCCCTCAGCACCAAAAAAGAAAAAAAAAAAAAAGGATCGGGAGGGGGCAAAGGCACTCGTCATGAGCATCCCATATGGACGCCTTCCCCCCCCCCCCCCCCTCCGCATGAAAAATTTCCAATTTTAGCAGCCCCGGGCCGGCCCTCCTCCCTTCCTGTATTCTCCCACACTAGCTCCACCTCCTGCCATGCTCTGGTCCGTGCCTCGCCCCCGCTGCCCCCCCTTTGGTCGTGGCTGCCGCTCCCCCCGTCCAACGCCCCCCCCCCCTTTGCCTTACCATCCCGTGCAGCGCCTCTCACCTCTGCTGCACGGGCAAGAACAGCTGATCGGCGAAGACAACTCATAAGATGTGCCGTACAATTTCAAAACAAAGGTCCGTTGATCCCAGTATCCTTTCTCCAATATGGATGGATTGTTGTTTGCAATGAGGTGAAAAATGTTCATGAATGTCATTGCATGTAATTAACACAAATAAAATTGAGCACAAAAACCCTGTCATTTTGTGCTTTTCATTTGATGACATTGTTTCTATAACAACAAAATGACAAAACAAAAACAAAAAACCTCTGAATAAAACAAACATTCCTGGAAATGAAAATTTTCTGGCTGCCAATAGTGACCAACCCAGGTCACAAGTACCTGGAAGGATTGCAAAGAGTAGATCCAATCCTTGTGGCTCAAATCTACAGATGGTGGTTTTCCTGAGTCTGCATAACTAATAATGATTTATAGACGGTTCTTCCAGGAACCTGTTCAAATCCTTTTTAAAATCATCTATACTTAACCTTTTGAGAATATGTTTTGGTAACAAATTCTACTGCTTAATTGTGCATTGTGTGAAAAAATACTTTCTTTGATTTGTTAAATGTGCTATTAGTTCATGGAGTGTACCCCCAGTTCTGTTTGAAAAGCTTAAATAACCATACCCTGTTTATCCATTCCTCTCCATTTGGCACTTAAATTTAAACACCGGCCACCCCAATTGAATATCAGGCCCTACATTACGTAGTATATTATGGCCTGTAGTGCTCTAGACATTACAAATTAAACAAATTGAAGCCTGATGTATATTATAGGATACAGAAATCAAACTCATTTTGAACTACAATGTCCAGAAGATCAACTGCTATTCTTTGTTTTTGCTCATGTTATCTTTGTAATTAAGGGTTTGGTTTTAAGGGACATTTTAAAGTATAATTTGATGCTGTACGTATGTGCATAACACCAATTATGATACCATATGTTTCCACAATATCATGCCAGAGAACTGTAATTACTGTTGGTATAGCCACCCACTTAGACTCTCAAAAAGACATCTGAGCAGAAACTCTGGTATAGTTTTATACCCAAGCTGTCCTACTCCTTTACCAAGAAACTAACTGGATTAGATTCCTATCCCCTGATATTCAAAAACATTTAACTGGCCAGGAACAGCACCTGGCCGATTAAGGGGCTCTATTACTAAGTCGTGTAGGCGCCTACGCATGCCCAGAGCGCGCCAGTTCAGAGCTACCACCCGGCTACCGCATGGCCCAGGCAGTAATTTCATTTTTTACGCATGTCCATTATGTGAGCCGGAAAATTTCCGGTGCCGGCCGCCCTGACGATTACTGACCGGTTAATGCGTGAAACCTTACCGATAAGTCAGTGGGAGGCAGTAAGGTCTCAGGCCCAAAATGGACAGGCACCAATTTTCATTTTGCTGCATGTCCATTTTCGATCAAAAAAAAAAAGGCCATTTTTGCAGGTGTGCTGAAAAATGAACCTGTGCGCATCCAATACACGTGTCTACACCAGCGCAGACCATTTTTGGTGCACCTAAGTAAAAGGACCCCTAAATGGCACTTAGCCGGCTATCCGGCGATATTCAGCAGGGGATAGCCGGCTCTCTCCCGCTGAATATTCCTGGTTAGTGGCTAGGAGATAACCAGCTATATTGCATGATATAGAGGGGCATAATCGAACGCAAACGCTTATCTCCATGGGCGTTTATCTCCGAGAACGGGCCCGTGAAGGGGCGGGCCAAACCGTATTTTCGAAAAAATGGACGTTTTTGAGCTGGGCGTTTGGTTTTTTTTAGCGATAGTGGAAACTAAAAATGCCCAGCTCAAAAACGTCCTAATCCGAGCCATTTGGTCGTGGGAGGGGCCAGGATTGGTAGTACACTGGCCCCCCTGATATGCCAGGACACCAACTGGGCACCCTAGGTCAGTGCGGTGGACTTCAGAAAAAGCTCCCACACGCATAGCTCCCTTACCACGGGTGCTGAGCTCCCAACCCCCCTCCCCCAAAACCCACTACCCACAAATGTACAACACTACCATAGCTCTTAGGGGTGAAGGGGGCACTTACATGTGGGTACAGTGGGTTTTGGAGACCTCCCATTTACCAGCACAAGTGTTGCAGGTGGGGGGGGGATGGGCCTGGGTCCACCTGGCTGAAGTACACTGCGGTACCCACTAAAAGTGCTCCAGGGACCTGCATACACGCAGGCCTCTAGGACTTGTTGCTGCTGTATAACATTGACACACCAGTTGACACCTGAAGACTAATCTCTCCGAAAACGTCCTTTATTGGAATAAGGTAAAATTATGTATAATCATACCTGATAATTTTCTTTCCATTAATCATAGCTGATCAATCCATAGACTGGTGGGTTGTGTCCATCTACCAGCAGGTGGAGATAGAGAGCAAACTTTTGCCTCCCTATATGTGGTCATGTGCTGCCGGAAACTCCTCAGTATGTCGATATCAAAGCTCCATCCGCAGGACTCAGCACTTAGAGAATTACACCCACGAAGGGACACTCTGCCCAGCTCACCACCGCCGAAACGGGGGAGGGGAATTAACCCAGCTCATCCCCACACAAGTGGGGGAGGGGAATCCGTCCAGCTCATCCCCGCGGAGCGGGGGAGGGACACCACACCCGCCGATGCGGGGGGATCTGGCTTATCCTGCAACCGCAACCGCGGGAGGAGCTGACTGACCCTAACACCGCCGAAGCGGGAGGGGTACAAAGCTGCCCTACAGCCGCACGAAGCGGGAGGGAGTGCCGGCAGAATTTTAAGTCTCAATCCAGCCCCGTATAACGGAGGGGAGAGGAATGCAGCAGCTCACTGTAACACAAACTCGTCTTAACTCTTGAAGAATCCAAGTGAAAAAACTTGAACACGAAGTCTTTCTGAAGTAACTGAAGACTAAACTTGAACCTGAAATGCAACCAGAATAAAAACAGTACAGATATCTGGGAGGGGCTATGGATTGATCAGCTATGATTAATGGAAAGAAAATTATCAGGTATGATTATACATAATTTTACCTTCCATATCATCAAGCTGATCAATCCATAGACTGGTGGGATGTACCGAAGCAGTACTCACCCAGGGCGGGACATAGAAATCCCTGACCTCAACACTGAAGCTCCAAACCGGGCCTCCGCCCGTGCAGCCACAGTCAAACGGTAATGCTTGGAGAATGTATGAGCCGAAGCCCAAGTTGCCGCCTTGCATATCTCTTCCAAGGAGACGGATCCGGCCTCTGCCATCGAGGCCACCTGAGCTCTCGTGGAGTGAGCCTTCAGCTGGATAGGCGGCACCTTCCCCGCGGCCACATAAGCCGCTGCAATGGCTTCCTTGACCCATCTTGCCACTGTAGGCTTAGCAGCCTGCAGACCCTTACGAGGACCTGCAAACAGGACAAACAGATGATCCGATTTCCGGAAATCATTGGTCACTTCCAAGTATCTGATGATGACTCGTCTCACATCCAGATACTTAAGAGCAGAGTACTCCTCTGGGTAGTCCTCCCTACGAAAGGAAGGGAGACAGAGCTGCTGATTCACATGGAAGCGAGAAACAATCTTGGGCAGGAAGGAAGGCACTGTGCGAATAGTCACTCCTGCCTCAGTGAACTGCAGAAAAGGCTCTCGACATGAGAGCGCCTGGAGCTCGGAAACTCTTCTGGCTGAAGTGATAGCCACCAAAAAGACTGCTTTCAACGTCAGGTCTTTCAGAGATGCCCTCGACAAGGGTTCAAAAGGCGGCTTCTGCAATGCTCTTAGTACCAGGTTGAGATTCCACGCAGGCACCACTGAGTGCAGAGGAGGGCGCAGGTGATTAACTCCCTTGAGAAAGCGCACCACATCTGGCTGCGAAGCCAGGGAAGCACCCTTCAGGCGGCCCCTGAAGCAAGCCAGAGCCGCTACCTGGACTTTAAGGGAACTGAGCGACAGGCCTTTCTCCAGACCTTCTTGCAGGAACGCCAACACTGAAGAAATTGGAGCAGTGAAGGGAGAAAGTGAGCCTGCTTCACACCACGCTGCAAAGATACGCCAAACCCTGGCGTAAGCAGTAGAAGTAGAGCGCTTCCTCGCTCTCAGCATAGTGGCGATGACCTTGTCTGAGAAGCCCTTCTTCCTCAGACGCTGCCGCTCAATAGCCAGGCCATAAGACCAAAGGGGGAGGGATTCTCCATCATCACGGGACCCTGATGTAACAGGCCCTGCTCCACTGACAGCCGCAGAGGATCGTCGACTGAGAGCCTGATCAAGTCCGCATACCAGGGACGCCTGGGCCAATCCGGACCCACCAGGATTACCCTGCCGGGATGCTTTGCCACCCGGTCTAGCACCCTGCCCAACATGGGCCAGGGCGGGAACACATAGAGAAGCTCTTGTGTCGGCCACTGTTGGAGAAGAGCATCTACTCCCAGGGATCGAGGGTCCCGTCCTCTGCTGAAAAAGCGCGGCACTTGGCAATTGGCCGATGACGCCATCAGATCTAGGCTCGGCTGGCCCCAGCGCTTCGTGATGTCCAAGAACGCCTGAGCAGATAGCTGCCACTCTCCGGGCTCCAAGGTATGGCGACTGAGAAAGTCCGCCTTGACATTCATGACTCCGGCAATGTGGGCCGCTGAAAGCTGCTCCAGGTTCACTTCCGCCCACTGGCAAAGATTCATAGCCTCCTTGGCTAGAGGGGCGCTCTTGGTACCTCCCTGGCGGTTGACATAGGCCACAGCCGTGGCATTGTCCGACAGGACCCGTACTGGCTTCAACACCAGTACCGGGATGAACTCCAAAAGCGCCAACCGAATGGCTCTGAGTTCCAGGAGGTTGATAGACCACTTTGCCTCTGCAGGAGACCAGAGCCCCTGCGCTGTCCTTCCCAAGCAGTGGGCTCCCCAGCCCGACAACGAGGCGTCCGTCGTGACGACAATCCACTCTGGGGTCACCAGAGGCATTCCCGCAGACAACTTGTCTGTCTGCATCCACCAGCTCAGCGCCTTGCGCACTGCTGGGTCCAAGGGAAGGCGCACAGCATAATCCTCCGACATCGGAGTCCAGCGCTGCAGCAAAGAGTGTTGAAGCGGTCTCATATGAGCCCTGGCCCAGGGCACAACTTCCATCGTGGCCGTCATAGAGCCCAACAGCTGCACATAGTCCCAAGCCCGAAGGGGAGAGGCTACTAGGAACTGGTCCACCTGAGCCTGAAGTTTGACAATCCGATTGTCTGGCAGGAACACTCTGCCCACTTGGGTGTCGAATCGAACTCCCAGGTACTCCAGGGACTGAGTCGGGCGCAGCTGGCTCTTCTCCCAGTTGATGATCCATCCCAGGGAGCTCAAAAGAGCAACTACCCGGTCCACAGCTTTGCCGCACTCTGCATAAGAGGGGGCTCGGATCAACCAGTCGTCCAGATAAGGATGGACTTGTACCCCTTCCTTTCGTAGGAAGGCCGCGATGACCACCATTACTTTGGAAAAGGTCCGCGGAGCAGTAGCCAACCCGAAAGGGAGGGCTCTGAACTGGAAGTGTCGGCCCAGGACTGCAAAACGCAGAAAGCGTTGATGAGGAGGCCAGATGGGAATATGCAGGTACGCTTCCTTGATGTCCAAGGATGCCAGGAACTCTCCTGCCTTCACTGCCGCTATAACAGAGCGGAGAGTCTCCATGCGAAAGTGCCGCACTTTCAAGGCCCGATTGACCCCTTTGAGGTCGAGGATAGGCCGGACAGAACCTCCTTTCTTTGGTACCACAAAGTAAATGGAGTAACGTCCCTTGCCAAGCTGACTTTCTGGCACCGGAACGACCGCGCCCAGGCGGATCAGATTGTCCAAGGTCTGCTGCACTGCCACAGCTTTGACCGGAGACTTGCAGGGAGAGAGTACAAACCCGTCTTTTAAGGGTCGGCAGAACTCTAGTTTGTAGCCGTCTCTGATGACTTCCAGCACCCACGCGTCTGAAGTTATTGTGGTCCACTCGCCCAGAAACGAGGACAGCCGTCCTCCAATCTGCACTGGGGCGTGGACCAAGACCCCGTCATTGGGTACGAGACCCTGGGGGAGGACCGGAGGGAGCACCTCCGGGACGGCGGTCTCTGCGAAAGGAATGCTGCTTGGGGGAGAAATTCCTCTTGAAGGAAGAGGGGGCAGAGCCCGACTTGCCCGGGCGGTACCGACGGGCTTCCTGCAACCGTCCTCTGGAGGTACCAGGACGAGTACTAGCCCGAGCCCTGACCTCTGGTAATTTCTTGCCCTTAGACGTGCCGAGATCGGTCACGATTTTGTCCAGCTCGACCCCAAAGAGCAGCTTGCCTTTAAAAGGCAACCTAGCCAGGCGGGATTTAGAGGCGTGGTCAGCAGACCAATGTTTCAGCCAAAGCCACCGCCGCGCAGAGATTGTCTGAGCCATGCCTTTCGCTGAGGCCCTCAAGACATCATACAGCAAGTCTGCCAAATAGGCTAAGCCCGATTCCAGGGCCGGCCAATCAGCCCTCAAGGAATGATCCGAGGGGAAAGCCCGCTGCACCATAGTCAGGCACGCCCTGGCCACATAGGAGCCGCAAACTGAGGCCTGCAAACTTAAAGCAGCCGCCTCAAAGGACGACCTTAAGGCCGCCTCCAATCTTCTGTCTTGGGCGTCCTTTAGGGCCGTGCCACCTTCCACCGGCAACGCCGTTTTCTTAGTCACCGCAGTGATTAAAGAATCCACGGTAGGCCACAGATAGGCCTCACGTTCACTCACAGCCAAAGGATAGAGGCGGGACATAGCCCTAGCCACTTTAAGGCTCGCTTCTGGGACATCCCATTGAGCCGAAATTAAGGTGTGCATGGCATCATGCACGTGGAAGGTTCTAGGCGGGCGCTACGTCCCCAGCATAATGGCAGAGCCAACAGGGGCTGAGGGAGAGACGTCCTCCAGAGAGGAAATCTTCAAAGTGTCCATGGCCTGTAACAACAGGTTGGGCAAATCCTCTGAGCTAAAAAGCCGCGCTGCAGAGGGGTCATCCGCTCCATCCGAGCGGGGATCCGTCTCCTCCAAGGAATCCGCAAAGGACCGTTGGGAGACCTCAGACACGCTGCCCTCATCTACATCGGAGGAGACAAATTCCTCCAAGGCCTGGGAATCAACCCGAGGGCGTTTACCTCTGGGAACCTCAACCTCTTTACCAGACGAGGGAGCAGGGGCAGCGTTGTGCATGAGGAAGGCCTGATGCAGCAGCAAAACAAACTCGGGGGAGAAACCCCCCAGACTGTGCACTTCCGCAGTCTGGGCAACAGCCCTAGACGCACCCTCAACCGGCGCTCGCAATAGCGGGGGAGAGACATGCTGTGCATCCAAAATGGCGTCCGGCGCGAAACTCCGCGAAGGAGCCGCGCGGGAAGAACGGCTCTTAACTTTAGCCGCTTCTGTGCCGTCGCCCAAATTAAGGGCGTTCATGGCATTAATGTCTCCAACCTCAAGGGCGGCCCAAGAAGAAGCCGTCCGAGCCGTGTGGCCGGCCAAGATGGCGGAGGCGAGGAGCGGGGGATGGGCGTTTATGGCGGGAAAAACCGCCACGCCGGAGGAAGGACCGGGACATTCATCGGTCACGAAACTGTCACCCAACAAGGGCGAATCAGGCTTGAAGACCCCCGCATCCCCTCTAGAAGCGCTCAAGCGACCCGGGGAGCGACCCTTTGCGCCCTCGCCCTCCGATGCCATATGCCACGAGGAGAAGAATCGGGGAACCCCCTGCCCGCTATAAAAAGGTAAAAATTACCTGCTGTCCGCTCCGAGTTGTAACGACCTGGTGTCCCAGTGAGTAGCTGCAATAGATGCTTAAATAAACGTCGAAATAAACGCCTTTAAGGACGTTCAAAATTTTTTTTTTTTTTTTTTTTTAACGGAGCCAGCGGGAGGGGGGAGAAAAGGAGGGACCTGGCACCACCAGGTTTGCACTTGCTCAAAAGAGCCCTCAACCCCAGGCACTCAACAAAACCTAAAAATTAGGCTTGGAGGCCTAGCCAGAGCTGCTGCTGTGTGTGACCACCACCTGCTGAGATAGAGAACATACTGGGGAGTTTCCGGCAGCACATGACCACATATAGGGAGGCAAAAGTTTGCTCTCTATCTCCACCTGCTGGTAGATGGACACAACCCACCAGTCTATGGATTGATCAGCTTGATGATATGGAAGCACATTTACTCACAATTAACTGCAGAGGTTGTGCCCCACTGGCAACGAGTCTCCCTGGTACTGAGATTAGTAGTAGGTCAGAGCTGGCAGAATGCTGTACAATGCCCTCTTTCAGCCACATTCAAGGTAAGGACTAAGTTGTCTAACGCAGGGGCGTAGCCAGACACCCAATTTTGGGTGGGCCTGGGCCCAAGATGGGTGGGCAAAAGAACTCCGCCTTGTCCCAAAAGTGATTTGATCTCTCACTCTCTCGCCTGCATGCCATATGATCTCTCAAACATCCCCCCACCCCGCATACCTTTTAAATAGATTTTCACCAGCAGTGAGCAGTAACTAATACACCTGCTCATGTTGACCTCACAGCCTTCCCTCTGATGCAAATTCCTGTTTCCGCATAGGCAGGAATACATCAGAGGGAAGGCTGTGGGGCCGGTGCGAGCAGTATGCATCAGTCACTACTCACTGCAGGCAAAGATCTGCTATTTACAAGTTATGCAGGAGGGACAGTTGCTGGGAGTTTTCGGATGGTGGGGCTTGGGAATCCCTGCCAGCCACATCATAGGTGTGCTGCTACTGGGCGTGCCTGAGCCCAAAGTGGGAGGGCCTGGGCCCACCCTTGGCTATGCCACTGCTCTAACGTGGCTAACACAGGAAAGGGAACTAAAACTGGCTTACAAAAATGGCCACTACTGCATGGACTACAACAGGAAACACAACAGGGCACACTCTGACCCAGTAGGCAGGGGGAAAAGCACCATGGGAGAAGAGCCTACCAACTACCAACATCGTGAGACTATAACACAAGCTAATGAAATCACGGAGCCCAATACCCTACACCCACCACAATGCAATGCTGATGTGACCCTGTAGTGCACCCGAGAGCCACATCTGACCCAGGGAAAAGCTGTGAGAGGATCGAACACATGCTGCTGTCATGGAGGTGGGTACGGCATTTGAGGCTGACATACAGGCTGGGAAAAAAGTTTTTAAAGTGGGGTTTTTTTTTGTGGGAGGGGGTTAGTGACCACTGGGGGAGTCCGGGGACGTCATCCCCGATTCCCTCCAGTGGTCATCTGGGCAGTTGGGGCACTTTTTTGGGACTTGTTCGTGAAAAAAAAGGGTCCAAAAAAAGTGACCCAAAATCGCGGTAAAAACGCCTTTTTTTTCCGATCATCAGCTACAGACGCCCATCTCTCCTCAGCTGATAACCACGCCCCAGTCCCACCTCCGACATGCCTCCGTCAACTTTATTCATTTCTGCGACAGAGTGCAGTTGGAAACGCCCAAAATCGGCTTTCGATTATACCTATTTGGGCGCCTTTGCGAGAAAAACGCCCATCTCCCGATTTGGGTCGAAATATAGGCATTTTTCTCTTTCGATTATAAGCTGGATAGACAGCTATCTCCAAATATTCAGCACATCATTCGCTGGCTATTGTAAGCGACCATATTGGGCCACATAAATAGCTGGAATATCTTTGGTCAATTTACATTTAAGCAGCCAGTTAAGTTTAAATTGGCCAAAAATAAACCAGATAATAGTCACCAGAAATAGCCCGGAATTGTATATCCCGGCTCAACGCCAACTACAGAAGGCATCCCAGCTACCTCCCATGGTCTGAATATCAGTCCCCCTGTTTTTATTTCATATTATATCCATACGTAAATCAACATTCTTTCTTCCTCTCTTTCTCTCTCTTCTGTCCTCCAGGCAAATGTTACTCATTTCTGCAACCATATGGAATTAATTTATGGGCCCTTTTACTAAGCAGCAGTAGGGCTAATGCACAAGTAGCCCATACCAAATTGGCACTACCATAGGGGTAGTACGGGCGCCCTGTGGTAGTTTTAAAATTGGTGGGTGCTGTTTGCCAGTGGTAATTGGCAGCATGGTCACATTGGCGCACACTGCCTGATTACCGCATGAGTAGTGCATGAGCCCTCACCGCTATGTCAATGGGTGGTGGTAAGGGCTCAGGCAGTAAATAGCCGCATGCTGCTTTTAATTTTAGCGCTCGGCTGTTTACTGCCCCATTAAAAAATGCCTTTTTTCTCAGCTGTGGTAAAAAATGGCCCAGGGGGTGCCAAAAACACATGCCTACACTACCAGAGGCCACTTTTTACCGAGGCTTAGGAAAAGGACCCCTTAGGGAGGCAGCTGCAGCCTTTGAAGAAAATGATCAGAAAGTACCGTTAAAGTCAAATAATAAAGAGATGGTTTAAAAGCCGGGCTGGTGGAACGCGGTAAGCAGGGTATGCATGACAGGGGGGCACTAACATTCGAGGGGTGCCAGAAACTGCCATGTTTAACCATGCGCTATGCTCCGCTGGCCACTGCCGCCGCAAACTACAGCCCTACCAAGACCTATTTTGATCCTTGAAGGCCGCTCTGGTGGTGTGGTGGCCTCTCCGGCTACGGGGGTAGGAAAGAATCCCACTCTTTCATGCCCTCTGCCGCTACTCCGTCTCCGCTTTGCTCTTCTGTGCCATGGATGGCCCCTGCCATATTTTTAAAATGGCTTCTGAAGCTTCTGGCAGCAGTCAAGACTGCTGCCGAAGTCTTGGCATCCATTTTGGGAAAACACGGCGGCAGTACCCGCGGCACAGAAGAGCAAAGCAGAGAGTTCTGGAGATGGAGTAGCGGCAGTGGGCAGGAAAGAGTGGGATTCTTTCCTGCAGTCGCAGCCACAGAGGCCACTACACCATCGGGGCGGGCAGCAAGGTAGGACTGTAGTATGTGGGAGGGGGATAGCGGCATTACTGTGGTGGTGGAGGGGGTGGGGGCAGGTTTTGGCACAGCATAAGTCGGGGGCAGGTTTTGGCACAACATAAGTCGGGGGCAGGTTTTGGCACAGTATAAGTCATCACAAGGACAAAATATAAGAAAATCAATGGACTGGCCCATATTTTATAACGACGCGCATTTCAACATCTCTAAGAATGTCCCTTTTTGCTTGTGCACTTTAGAATTTAGGCGCAGTACATTGAGTAATGTACACGCGTAAATTCTATTTTTTGCTAATTAGTGCTCTTTATTGCTTGTTAAGAGCTGTTAACGCTTAACAGCTTGTTAAAACAATTAACCTACGCACAAAGTCATAGAATATGCCTAGATCTATGTGCAGAACCACACATAACTCTAGACACGCTACAGAGAATCCAGGGGCTAGTCAAGTTAATTATTAGCATTCGCTAAAAACACTACCGCGCCTTTGTAAAAGACCCCTTAAATTTGGGCACCAATATTGTGTCCAGTTTATCAAACAGTAGTGCTTATATGCATGATTGGTACCAATACTTGGCAGTTGCGCGCGTAAGTACTAGGCGTTATTTTATAAAGACTGAGGCCGAAATTCAGTCTGTGGCTGGCGCTGAGCCCATATATTCAATACCGAGCCGGTTCCGGTGACTGGCATTGAATATATGGGGTGTTTTTTGACCAGTTTAAACAACCAGCTAAGTTAACATTCAGCCCTGGACGGTTAATTTTATAGCAGCCAAAGATAGGCCTGCTATTTATGTGGTCTGATATGGTCACTTAACTTAGCCAGTGAAGCATTGAATATTCACACCTAGCCAGCTATATCGCACGATATGACCAGTTAACCGTTATGAGCCAGAATCTATATATGGCGTCTATAAAATCAGTGCGGAAAACATTGCCACCTAAGTGTATTCTATAAGCGGTGCCTAGATTTAGGCATGGTATATAGAATATGCTTAATTGATATCTGTTATGATTCTGTTAGAATTCTGCTAGTCAGACAGGGGAATGCTTGGAATTGCTCCTGATTGGTCCGTCAGGGGCTGAGCTGATGTCACTCTGATCTACTTAAGCTTACCTTTCCCTACAACCCCTGCTTTGGCGTTATTCCTGTTCTGCTGAAGCCTTACGTGTGCTCTGTCTGAGCTATTTGCTCTGTGCTTTAGTGGGGTTTGATTACTCCTTACCTTGTCTGCAGTTTCTGTTCCTCTGTCTCTGTTTGCCTGCTGCTTCTAGTGTGTGTCTAATTACCTCTCTCACTGCACCTGGGATTCTTTGTTTGGCTGTGGTGCTGTGTGGTGAGTTCCTACCTTGTTCCATTCCAGTTTGTTTGTTTTGGTTCCCCTTCCTTCGGAGTTACCCTTTGTTGCTGTGTTTGTATTCTGATTTGTATGTCCTGCCTTTGTAGCAGGCTCCGGGACCCTTTGCTTCTTCCAGTGGGGGTTGTTTGTTTGCTTTCCCTGTACTCCAATTAACCTGTTGTTTGCAGTGTTCCCTGCCTCTGGCAGCTGTGTGTGTGAGCTTGGTTTAACCCTTTGTCTGCAGAGTTTCACTGCTTCTGGCAGCTGTCTGCATGGTGTAGTTTTCCCTTGTGTCTGCCAGTCCTTTCTTTACTGTAATTATCCTCTGTATTGCTGAGCACTGTTCCTTTCTGTGCTGGGGCTGGGTTAGGCACCGTACTCCGTTTTGCAGACTTTTCCCTCTCCTGTCCGCTGAGGGTCTCTGCTTACAGTATCTTTATTTCGCAGTCCCTCATTTCCTTTGTGTGCCGTGGGGTACTGCTTGATGTGTTTCTGTACGTGCTGGTGCTCTAATTCTCGTAGAGACCTCCTCGGTTTCCCTCTTTCTCCCCTCCCTACGTATGAGTCGGTTCTGGTTAGGCTGTGAGGCCCGCATGCTTGAATTCTGACTAAATGGGTTCCCGATTGGCCATGAGGCCCGATTAAATGCCCTATCTTCCCTTTTCTGGAGGTGCAAGTTGGTTGCTGCGTGTGTGTGCAGGAATTTGTAGCTGAGGTAGTGTATAGCGCCTGCCTGGTCCACCCCGGCCTTGGCCTAACACCTATTCTAGGCCTCAGCCTGGGCTCAAGGGCTCACAACCAGACTAACAATATCCTAGTGTTTAAAACTACTTGCCTCCATTTACACCAAAGAAAATGTAGCGTAAGTCCCTGCGCATAGATTTACACGCACTGGGTTATATCCTATAACTACACACGTAAATTATGGAATGCCCATGAAATGCTCATTTCCCCACCCATAACCATGCTCCTTTTTGCCTTTACACATTAAAATTTAGGTGCAGTGCATTACAGAATACGTTTAGCAAGTTGTGCACGTAAATTCCAATTATTGCCAATTAGTGCTCATTATTGCTTTTTAAGTGCTGTTAACAATGCTGATTAGCTTGATAAGCCATTTAAGTTACATGCATTGTTATAGAATATGCTTGGATTTTGGCACAGAATGCTAGTTGCGCTATATAGAATCCGGGGCTATGGGCCTTATTCTGTAAATTTTATGCTCCTAAATTTATGAGCATAATTTATGCTCCTAAATTTACGCTCCTAAGTTTATGCTCCTAAATTTACGCTCCTAAATTTATGAGCATAATTTATACTCCTAAATGTATGCAGGAACATAGATTATGCTCATAATTTAGGTGCATAGATTTAGGAAGATACATTTAGGAGTAAAAATTATGCTCATAAATTTAGGAGTGTAAATTTTAGGAGCGCAAATTTAGGACCATAACCTTTATAGAATAAGGCCCTATGCACTGACCATGAATATTCAGCAGGACATAGCTTGCTATCCCCTGCTGAATATTCGCAGATAGCCAGTTAAGTGCTATTTAACTGGCCAGAAGCCATTCCTGGCTGGTTAAATAGTTTTTAATATCGGGAGTAATGTGTCTAAATTTCTTAGGAGGGAATTTGATAAATGATGCTGAAAAATCGGTGCTGGAAAAAATCAACACTAGGTACTGTCACAACTATGAGGAATGATCCGGAGTAGTGACCCACCCCACAGAAAGCGAGACTAAACACAGAGAGGCTGGTACAAGATTCAGGACTCTCAAACAGGCTTGGCTGGACAGAATTCTGGAATGGACTTAACTTGGCTGGACCCGGACGCAGGAACGGACTTGGCTTGGCTTGGCTGGAACCGGATGCTGGAACAGACTTGGCTTGGCTGGAACCGGATGCTGGAACAGACTTGGCTTGGCTGGAACCAGATGCTGGAACATACTTGGCTTAGCTTGGCTGGAACCAGATGCTGGAACGGAATTGGCTTGGCTTGGCTGGAACCATATGCTGGAACAGACTTGGCTTGGCTGGAATGGACTTGGCTTGGCTGGAACCAGATGCTGGAAGAGAATTGGCTTGGTTGGAACCGGATGCTGGAATGGGCTTGGCTTGGCTGGAGCCGGATGCTGGAACGGACTTGGCTTGGCTGGAACCAGATGCTGGAACAGACTTGGTTTGGCTGGAACTGGATGCTGGAACGGACTTGGCTTGGCTGGAACAGGATTCAGGATACTGGAACAAGATTCAGGATACCGGAACAGGCTGGGCAGGAATGAAAGCTGAAAACAAACAGGGCAGCCACAAACAGGATGGGAACTGAAGTTAAAGACAAATTGGGTAGACACAAGGAGGAAGGGAACTGAAGCTAAAGACAAACAGGGCAGACACAAGGAGGAAGGGAAATGAAACTGAAGACAACAAGACAAGAACTAGCAGGGCTGGAACTGCAACAAGCACTCATAGATGAAAACTTAGCTGAAGACCTCTGTTGCAAAGGCAAGTCTGAAAGTTCCCAGGTGCTTAATAAAGGCAATTACAGATGAGGTCACAGGTGAGGCTTGGCAGCAGAAACACCAGGGCAAGCCTGGAGTGCTGGAACATCAGGACTGGAATGAACTCTGGAACATGTCTAGGAAACAGGAAGACGACAGTCCACAGCAGCCATAGGCCTGGTCACCCGGAGGCGAGGTGAGTGTCGGCATGGAACACAGTCACAATCGTGACAGGTACTATTCTATAAAGGGCACTCCGGGATGAGCATCCTTTATAAAGCAGCACTTAAGAGCTGATTCCCATACGTAACTTTAGCCACCAGCATTTATGCCTGCTAGAATCTAGTGTAACTGCTGATGCTTAAGTTTCAAGGGGTTGAGCTTGCAAATCATAGTATTCTAGAACATTGCACCTAACTTCCTTTCATGGCCATGTCCCTTTGAGTTGTGCGCTAGAAAAGTTACGTATGGATGTTATAAAATAGCGCATAGGGCAGATACGCGTGCAAATATAGGGGTCCTTTCACGCTTAAAAAGTAAGCATGTGCTATTGGCGTCTCTAGGGTTTAGCGTGGGCTAATCAGTGCACACTAAAACCGCTACCATGCCTTTGTAAAAGACCCCATAAATTGGTGCCCATTAAGTCAAATTATTGATTGCTAATGCCTTGTTAACAAATTGATTCGCACATGCATCTGCCCATCACATGCAAATTTGTGTGCCTATGTTTTGGTGACCTATATAGAATCTGGGGGTTTGTACACAACTGTCAGGGGGCATATATGTGGGCAGAGCATGGGCATGTCAAGAGCATGTTGCTAAATGATGTGCCCACTTTTACCAGCCATTGACCTGTCATAAGTGGAAGTACCTATCTTTTGGCATGCCCGTTCAGCTTTGCACTAGTATTCTGTAAAGGCTTAGGTGTGCCCTTAAGCCATTATAGAACTGAAGCTAAATGTGCCTCTTTGTGGCACCTAAAATGAAGTGCCAGTTTATAGAATTGTCACCATAGGGTTTAGCTGGTTAGATTTCTTCATGCATAAATTTCAATAAACATACAGCACTACATATAGACATTAAGGAATTATATTTAAGATAAAAATAACGACAAACACTGAGAGTCAAGGAAAGAGATCATATTAATTCTACAGTTGAAGAAAATCTAATTGTACAGTTTTCCAATTAAAGCTAATTGTAAAGTTTCCCAATGAGCATGAATTCTTAAGTACTTTCTACTTAGCTTTACTTTCAGTATGGTACATTATTTAAACAATGCTCTAGGGAAGCAAACTCATGAGCTTAAAGTCTTTCCAGCTACATCATGTGAATTTAACAACCAAGGACAATTAAATGCCCAGCAGTTTCTTAGTTTTGCAAAATATCTGATCACTGAATACAGTTGATTTCAGCATAATTACCATGGATGAAATAACTTTTTAAACCTAGAAACTCTTTAAAATCATTTGTACTGAGTATCCTAGTGGAAATATTAATGGACTTTCATCAGTGGTGTAGCTAGGACTGAAAGGGCCCCCTATAATGCCATCTCTCCCAAGGTAGTGGAGACAGGTGAGGGGGAGGAAGAACCTTTTCAGAGCTCCAATAAAAAAAGCTTTACAAAAAGCAAACACATTGCAAACTAAATAGAAAGCTGTAATATAAATAGAAACTGAAATGCAAGATATCAGAGATGTACATTTTCCAAAGCTGATATATTACAATTAATACATTTAGAAAAAATACCATTTTCTACCTTTGATGTCTGAACATTGCTTTGGTCCCAGTGTCTCTTTTCTGATTTTCTCTATTTTTTCTTAACTCTCTTTCCAGGGTCTCCTGTCCTTTTGACATTTCTTTTCTCTCTGTGTCCACCATCTATCTTTCTTCTCCATCCCTATCCATCCTGTCCAGCATCTCATTTCTGTCACCCTGTTCCTATCCTCCCCACATTTAACTTTTATTGTACATACACATTTTATAGACTCCTGATGCAGGCCTAACGCCCGAAACACAACGTTGCATCGAGTCTTCGTACTTCAATAAACTCCTTTTACCAACATACATCTTCCAATCTTTGGCATCCTTGGTCACCCTCCCACTTTGTTGTACTGTTGTTTTTACCGTGGGGCGTTTTGTGTTCTCCGTCTTTGGGTGGATTTCTTCTCACCTATCCTTCCCATGTTCAGCATCTGCCCCCCAGTGCACGGCATTTCCAGCACTAGCAGAAATATTCAAAAAATATTTCCACAGGCGCTAACCCAGTTGTAATTATGCAGCGCTGTGCGCTACCAGGTTAGCACCAGGATAGCTCAGGAGCCTTTACCGCCACCTCAATGGGTGGTGATAAGTGCTCCCCCAGCATGGCCATTTCTTTTTTCAGCCTTTTTAACCACTGAAGTAAAAAGGACCTCAGTGCACAGCAAAAACGGCCCCCACCGCAAGCACAGGGCCCCTTTTACCACAGCTTGGTAAAAGGACTCTTAGGTGCCTATTAAAACAATAGGTGCTTGCTTAGCACTTCAGTATCTGTCTATAGAGCAATAGTACACATAGGGCTTCTTTTACAAAGCCACATTACCAATTCTCGATGTGGCAAATGAGAGGAAGTCCATTCAATTCCTATAGGCTTCCTCTCATTTGCCGCACGGGAATCACTAGCTTGTAAAAGAAGACCATAGTTAAACGGCACAGATAATTCTGGGTTATTTTTCTGTCATTTTGGGTTAAAAATGATATGAAATATTTCCCATGTTGTTTCAAACAAATGCACTTCCCTACTCTGAACTTACTTTAGTCCAGTCAGTTCAGTCAGCATTCTTGATGGGTGTCATGCTGCAGGGCTTCTGCCAGAACTCTGCAATCACTAGCCCTAAATATGGCCAGTGGGTATTACTATTTTGTAATGAGTATGACTCCTTCCTAACCAGGGGCTGAGAACTCCATCTCTGATGCATTATAGCCTCAGCCAACCCATGAAATGGGAGATCTGAGCAGGTAATCAAAGCCAGGTCCCTCTACATGGCATTGCTACCAACCCCTTCATGTACTGTAAGATGCCTAACGTTACAGATGTCGGGCAATGCCAGCATTTCTAAAATTCTTTTCAACCAATTTTATGAACTGTAGGCTTTTGAACTTTGATAGTAACCTATCCTATTAGGTACTTCTGCGAGTAGCAATAAAAAAAAGGCACTTACCTTTCTGCTTTTCTTTTACTGTTATTGCGTGCTACCTAATTCTGTTTCCTAGCAGGGCTGTTGAGAGGGAGGCAAGATTCCCTTGGTCCAACCTCCAAGGAGGGCCTGGTGCTAGTGCTCTCCAATTTGCAATTCAAATCATTTGAATCGAATCATTTTTGTGGTATTGTATTCGCCTTTAGCAGTGACTAATGTGTTTTCCATCCTTTTTGTAATGAATCCGCATTATACTAGACCTGTTGTTAATGACTGTTACTTGTGTTTTCCTTAACATTAAGGACTTTAGCAATCCAATCAAAAGGAAGAAAATTTTGACCCACCTTTCTAGAGACTCTCTGGCTTTTCTCCTTTTCCAAGAAACACATTTATCCTCAATTGAGTTTTGTAAATTGCAATCTAACCCTCCTGTTTACTAAGCCATGCTAGCAGCTGCTACGCAATAATGCTGACGCAGCACATTCACTTTGAATGGGCTGTGACGGCATTGCCGTGCGGCAGTCGCTAGCGCAGCTTAGTAAACGGGGGGGAGGGGAGTAAATTGTCATTTTTTCCTATCTTTTCTCCTGCTGATGGGGGAAAAATGGATTAGCGATTTTAATTAGAAGAACAGACCTTACTTTGCTATCCCAACCTCATGACTGTGAGTTGATGGGTTAAGATTACAGTTAAAATCAACGGTAATCCTCTAACCATAATTAATATATCTGCACCAAATGTAGACTGTCCAGAAGCCTTTCAGAACATTGCAGATTTAATTGCAAATGAAGGTAACGTGTTATATCGAAGGTGATGACTTTAACCCATGGGTGTAGTTTAACTGTTTCATTTGGGGGGAGGGGGGCTTGGTACATTAGCATATTCATTTGTATATATACTTCTCATACGTATTGTAAGGAGGAGGTAGAAGGAAGGCAGAGAAGAGCTGATAGTGACAGTAAGCGAGGAAAGGAGAAAAACCCTCAGAGGGGTAAAGGGAGTAGGAGACTGATGAAAAGGGAAGAGAACTACAGAGCCCAGCAACACTTGCAAGGGAGGAGGGAACAAGAGAAACAGTACCACAACTCTCAGCAGGTAGTAGAGTCAGGGGGTGATTGGGAGATGGAGGATAATCAGGGGGAGGAGCAGCACCTGGGAGAGAGGGTGGGGGAAGACTCCATTGAGTGGGAGGAGATTGAACTAGGAGAGGAAAGCGAAAGGAAAGAGGTTGGTGAGGAGCAAATGGAGTTCTTTTTGCTCAGGACAAAGAGAGGTGGAAAAGGAAGAGACTGCAGAGAGAGAGAAGCCAGAGATTTGGGGGCCGCTAAGTGACAATGCCTAGATGCGGTCTGGCTTTATGGAACTGTGGGAATTAATTACCTGAAGGAGGTCAGTCTGAACATTTGTGGGAGGTTGTCAGAGTGTTGGTGTCTGGCAAATGAGGGTGGTGAAAATGCCTCTAACTCCTAGGCAGTAGCAGAGAGGAGCGGAGGAATAGACTGAACCACAGGTTTTCCCAAGTCTTTAGCTAATTCTAAGACTAAACTGTTATTTGTTTGGTGTGTTGGAAAAGTGAAGCAAAGTGCACGGAGACCAACAGCTGTGGTACAGTGATCATACTGTTTTTCCCACTGGTACCGCGATGGAATAAAGTACTCTGCAGGATAAATTTGGTACTGCGAATAATTACTTTTTGCAAGTGAGCAGAAGCAGTTCCTCTTAGGAGGTGGATTAGCCCCAATTGTGTGGGTGAAGACAGACAGCACGGAGAGGTGCGGGTCAAGAGCGGACAGCACGGAGAGGTGCTTGCTGACAGTATTCATTATGATAATTCAAAAATACACACACACACACACACACAGGATAAAAAGCCAGCATATCAAAATAGTGAATATATATATATATATATATATATATATATATATATATATATATATATATAAGTGAAATGAGCCGGCACCATGGGAAATTTCTCTCATTATGCCCCTTCTCACAATCACATGAATTAGCAAGGGGAGAGTGCACTTTCCCTTTCCATCTTCCCTAGGCCTTACACCAGCATCCACTCTTTTTCTCCTTTTCCAATTTTCCAAATCCCAGATTTTTCTTCCTTCCTCCCTCCTTACCAGCACGTCTTCATACATGCCATATGGATAGAAAACAATACCCCCCCCCGAAGAGGCAGCACTTTTTTTCCTGGGGTCCTCTACAGGCAGCATCCCCCCCCCCCCCCCCCTCCATCAGGAACACTTTTTCTCTAGCCCTCCTCCACCAGAGGCAGCACTTAGCCACCAGGTATAACTTTTTTTTTTGGTTCCCTCCACTGACAGTACTTACCCCCAGGGATGACTCAAGGGATGAAGTGGCACCTCCCCCAAGCACTCAAAATAGAGGGCCCCCTGAAAAATCTGATCAGGAAGGAGGGTGAGAAGTTCCCCTCACTTTACACACTAGTGAGGCAGTAGCCCCCGGAGTTGCCCCCAAAAGAATGCAATTTATATTTCTAAGCTATACAAAAATAAATAAATAAATAAACTGCCAACATTGGTTATAATCAACAAAAATTATTTGAGTTAAATTCTGTTGCCTGGAACTCTAATATAAAAAAATACTGACCCCTGACTCTGCAGTGTTAAATGCAAGCATATATTCTGTATCCACAGGAGTCTTCCTCATGCAACAATGGGTGTGGAGCCGAACTAGAGCATTTCTGCCAGCTTTATTCCTGGATATTCAATACTAGGCCATGTCCAGGCACTGGAAGTGAATATCCAGGAATACACAGCTGGATAAAACACAGCAGGTTAAGTGTAATATTCAGCACTTAACCTGCTAGGATGAACCACATCCCTTTTGGATGGAACTGGAATTAGAAAAGACATAGAGGGGCATAATTGAACAAAGACGTCTATCTCCATGGGCGTTTATCTTTGAGAACGGGTCCGTGAAGGGGCAGACCGAACCGTATTTTTGAAAAAAATAGACGTCCATGTTTTATTCGACAATTTGTGAGCTGGGCGTTTTTGTTTTTCAGTGATAATGGAAAATGAAAGCGCCCAGCTCAAAAATGAATAAATCCAAGGCATTTGTTCGTGGGAGGGGCCAGGAGTCGTAGTGCACTGGTCCCCCTCACATGCCAGGACACCAACTGGGCACCCTAGGGGGCACTTTTACAAAAACAAAAAAAAAAGGTAAAAGAGCTCCCAGGTGCATAGCACCCTTCCCTTAGGTGTTGAGCCCCCCAAATCCCCCTCAAAACCCACCGCCCACAAGTCTACACCATTACTATAGCCCTAAGGGGTGAAGGGGGGCACCTACATGTGGGTTTGGGGGGCAGTTTGGAGGGCTCCCATTTACCAGCACAAGTGTAACAGGTGGGGGGGGGGGATGGGCCTGGGTCCACCTGCCTGAAGTCCACTGCACCCCCTAATAACTGCTCCAGTGACCTGCATACTGCTGCCAGGGAGGTGGGTATGACATTTGAGGGTGAAAATAAAAAGTTGTGAAACGGCATATTTTGTGGTGGGAGGGGGTTTGTGACCACTGGGGGAGTCAGGGGAGGTCATCCCCGATTCCCTCCAGTGGTCATCTGGTCATTTAGGGCACTTTTTGGTGCCTTATTCGTGGAAAAACAGGGTCCAGGAAAAGTGCCCTAAATTCTCGCTAAAAACGCATATTTTTCTTCCATTATCGGCGAAAGGCACCCATCTCTGATCGCCCGATAACCACGCCCCAGTTCCGCCTTCACCACGCCTTCGACACGCCCCCATCAACTTTGTCCGCATCCGCGATGGAGTGCAGTTGAAAACGTCCAAATTCGGCTTTCGATTATACCGCTTTATTCGTTTTTGTGAGATAAACGTCTATCTCCCGATTTGGGTCGCAATATAGGCGTTTTTCTTTTTCAATTATAAGCTGGATAGTGGAATTAGAAAAGGTACAGAGAAGAGCAATGAAAATGATAAAAGGAATGGGACGACGTCCCTGTGAGGAAAGGTTAAAGCAGCTATGGCTCTTCAGCTTGGAAAAAAGGATGACTGAGGGGAGATATGATAGAGATCTATAAAATAATGAGTGGACTGGAATGGGTAGACATGAATCGCTTGTTTAGTCTTTCAAAAACTACTAGGACTAGGGGGCATGCAATGAAGCTACAAAGTAGTACATTTAAAACAAATAGGAGAAAATATTTATTCACTCAACATGTAATTAAACTCTGGAATTCATTGCCAGAGAATATGGTAAAAGTAGTTAGCTTAGCGAGGTTTAAAGAAGGTTTGGCTATCTTCCTAAAAGAAAAGTCCATAAGTCATTATTCAGATGGACTTGGGGAAAATCCATTGCTTATTTCTAGGATAAGCTGTATAAAATGTATTGTACTGTTTTGGGATCTTTCCAGTACTTGTTGCCTGGATTGGCCACTGTTGGAAACAGGATATTGAGCTTAATGCACCTTCAGTCTATCCCTGTATGGCAATTCTTATGTTCTTATGTTCTCTACAACTTAATATTATGTCATCATCTGCAGCTATTCCCTAGCAATCTACTCAGTTTAGCAAAAACATAATTGAAATTGTGGAGCATGATTGACCACAGTATATTCAACTGACTGCAGTCCTGCCAGGATAAACTGGTGCAAATATTCTTAAAATGTAACACAGCATGGAAAGGGTGATTTAACTTGACGGATAGGTATATTTTTCTTGCTTATGACAGTAACGTCATTAAAATTTTATGCACATTTAATGACACTCGCTGCACAATTCAATTGTATTTCAGATTGTTTCCTTTCAAAAAGTACATTTTAAATGAGTATATATACCTCACATACTGCTCATAGTATTCTGCTATATTTTTTTAACACTCCAGGCACAATTTTAGATAGGTAGCAGAGTTGATTTTGTTTTATTTTTAATATAACAGCAAAATCATTTTTAATAGATATGGTTTATCTATTGCAGACACTCTGAGTAATTATATTTATTGTATGACATTACATTTTACCCACTCTATTTTGTCCACAGAGAGAAAAGAAAACATTATACCCTGAAACAGTCTAATATGAAGTAGTTGCTTTTAGCAAATAAAAGAACAAGCCAGAGGGGGACTTATGATTTTTTGCCTCTCATCGGTTCCTCTTCATCCCCAATAAATGCTTAGTTTTTACTGGTTGACAGTATGAAGTGCTGAGCTCTTCTACTTATCCTGACGTATCCTCAAGCCCTGGCTTCTGAAATGTGAACATCCTTGATAATGCATCTTCTGAAAAAAAGGGCTACTTTGTTGAAACTCACTCTAGAACTTACATTCCCTATTCTATTCTTTCCCAGCTTTTCTATCCTGCTAAATTTCCCTCAAAAAATCAAAGTGTGTTACAGTAAATCAAACTATACAGGAACATTGTATCATACAGTGATGTACCAAGGGGGGGGGGGGCGGTGGGGGCGGTCCGCCCCGGGTGCACGCTGCTGGGGGGGTGTCACGCACCTGTCCGCTACGTTCGTTCTGTGCTCCCTCTGCCCCGGAACAGGTTACTTCCTGTTCCGGGGCAGAGGGAGCATGTAAACGAACGAAGCGGACAGGCGCGCGGCACCCCCCCCCCCAGCAGCGTGCACCCAGGGGGGTTCTTTCGCCGGGGGGGGGGGGTCGCTCTGCACCCGGGGGGCAGGGCGCATCGGCAATCTGCCCCGGGTGTCAGTCCCCCTAGGAACGCCACTGGTATCATACTTCTAGATACTTCTTGAATAAGAAAGTTTTCAATGACTGCCTAAACAGATAGTAATCTGAAATACTCCTAAGGCGAAAATAGGAAGACTAGGCTGGAGTGGGACTTCGAGGACAGTTTCAGTAGTTGGAAAACAAGGCCAGTGCCGGGTAGACTTCTAAAGCAGCATTTGGACATTTTTCTCACAAAAACGTCCAAATCAGTATTTTTGGAACCTATTTTTAGACATTTTTCTATGAAGTCTGTCAGAAGTACGTCCAAATCTCAAGGAGGCATGTCAGGGGCGTGTTCAGGGCGGGACTTGGGCGTTCCTAAGATTTAGACGTTTTTCAGCCATAATAGAACAAAAATAAAAACGTCCAGGACTAAAACTAAGACGTTTTGAGCTAGATCTGGTTTTATAATCAATAAGGTGCCCTTGACCTGGATTGGCCACTGTCGGTGACAGGATGCTGGGCTAGATGGACCTTTGGTCTTTCCCAGTATGGCACTACTTATGTACTTATGTACTTATAAGGCACAAAAAGATGCCCTAAATAACCAGATGACCATTGGAGGGAATCAGGGATGACATCCTCTTATTCCCCCAGTGGTCACTAACCCCCTCTCACCCCCCAAAAATATGATGAAAAACATTACTTGTCAGCCTCTATGCCAACCTCAGATGTTATACTCAGGTCCATTAGAATAGCAATGCAGGTCCCTGGAGTAGTCTTGTAGTGGTGCAGTGCAATGCAGACAGGTGGACCCAGGCTCCTACCTCCCCCTACCTGTTACACTTGTGGAGGAAACTGTGAGCTCTCCAAAACTCACCATAAACCCACTGCCCCCTTCACCCGTAAGGGCTATGATAGTGGTGTACAGTTAAGGGTAGTGGGTTTTGGGGGGCTGAGCAGACAAGGTAAGGGAGCAATGGTGAGATGTATACCTGGCAGTTTTTAATGAAGTCCACTGCAGTGCCCCCTAGGGTGCCCTATTGCTGTCTTGGGATGTCAGGGGGACCAGTCTACTAAAAATGCTGGCTCCTTCTACATCCCAATGGCTTGATTTTGTGCGTTTTGCACTTGGACGTTTGATTTTTTTTTTTTTTTTTTTCGAAAATGGACCAAAAAAAAAAGATGTCCAAATCATAAAGTGTCCAAATCACAAAACAATATTTTTGAAAAAAAAAAAAAAAAAGACGTTTTTCTTTTTTGAAAATGACCTTCTTTCCTACTTAGATTTTGAGTCTCTGGTTTCTGCTTCCCTCTGTCTTCTGTTAAATAACTTGCCAGTGTCTCCTATTTGACATTTCTTCTTTCTTCATGTCCATCATCCATCTCCCATCTCTGTTTTCCTATATTTCCTTGTCCAGTATCTCCCCTGTGTTCATATCCCCTCATCCATCATCATTCCTCTGTGCACCTATGCACCCCATGCCCAGCATATCCCTTCTGTATTCCTATTCTCCCCCTTGTCTGGTATCTCTCCCCCCTCTGTGTCCATATACCCCCCCTCCAGTGTCCAGCATTTTATCTCTATTCCATATCCCCCCCCCCCCCCCCCCCTTGTCAGGCCCCTCTGTGCCCATGTGCCATCCCCATACAGCATCTCACATTTGTGTCCCTGTCCCCATGCTCCCCTAATGCCCATCATCTCCCTTCTGTATGTGTATACTTCCCTATGTCCCCTTCCTCCCTCCTCCACACACACCAATGTGTCCCTCTCCTCTCTGATCCCACCCCCCAACCAGCTTCTCTTCCTCTCTTTCCTTCCCCTTATGCATCTGGCTCTTTCTCCCTGCACCTCTCTCCCTTCCCTCTAACACCTCCCATAGGTCCAGCACCTTTCTCCCTTTGCTCCAGCCTTCCTTGCAGGTCCACATCTGTCTCCTTTCCTTTCAGCCATCATCTGCATATACAGCACCTCTCCTTCAGCCCCCCCCCCCCCACATGTCCAGCATCTCTCTCCCTTTCATCCAGCCCCCCCTACATGTACAGCACCTCTTTCCCTTTCATCCAGCCCCCCTACATGTCCAGCACCTCTCCCCTTCACTTCAACCCTCTGCATATCCAGGACATCTCCCCTTTCCCTCCACCCCCCTGCATATCCAGCACCTCTCCCCTACCCTCCAACCTCCCGTCTGCAAATCCAAAACCTCTCCCCTACCCTCCAACCTCCCCTCTGCAAATCCCAAACCTCTCCCCTTCCTTCCAACCTCCCCTCTGCAAATTCCAAACCTCTCTCCTTCCCTCCAACCTCCCCTCTGCAAATCCCAAACCTCTCCCCTTCCCTCCAACCTCCCCTCTGCTAATCCCAAACCTCTCCCCTTCCTTCCAACCTCCCCTCTGCAAATCCCAAACCTCTCCCCTTCCTTCCATCTTCCCCTCTGCCCCTGGCAAGTCCAGCACCCTTCAGCCTTCTGTTCCCTCCCCTCCCCTTCCTGGGCCAGCACCCCACTGACTTCCTCACCCTCTCCCACCCCTGCAGCGCTTCTTTTAATGCTGTTGGCTGCTGTGCACAGTCTCCCACCCCCGCGGCGGCGCTTACACTTCGCTACGGCGCTGCCTGCCTGCCAGCAACTCTACAGATGCGGCACCGACGTCCGACGTCTTCCGTGTCCCGCCTCCGTAAACAGGAAGTTACATCAGCGCGGCAGAGGGAAGGCCCCGGAGTAGGAAGTCGGACGTCGGTGCCGCATCTGTAGAGTTGCTGGCAGGCAGGCAGCGCCGTAGCAAAGTTTAAGCACCGCCTCGGGGGTGGGAGACTGTGCACAGCAGCACCGACAGCATTAAAAGAAGCACTGCGGCAGGGGTGGGAGAGGGTAAGGATCTTCTGGGCGGGCCTGAGGCTAAACTGGGTGGGCCTGGGCCCATCCAGGCCCACCCGTAGCTACGCCCCTGGTATCAAGGCAGTCTCCTGTATTCTTACGGCGGTTTTTCCAAAGATCTTTGTCGGTTTAATCGAGTCTCCACTATGCACGTTGAAGATTAAAAGCCTAAAAAGCTAAGTATTAAGATAATAAGTTTAATGAAAAAGAAAAAAACTTTTGAAAAATATAATCACATAATAGGATCAATGAGGATTACGACACTACCTCCAAAATATGCTTGGCTCATTTCAGCCATTATTGAGGTAGCTGTACGGATCTGATGATCCAATTAAAGGGTATTGCTGAACTAGATTATTGAATATGATATTACTAAGGTGAATTTGAAGCTGAGTACTATGAGATAATTAATTCTAGGCATGAACATTTACGCTTGTCAAAGGCTGGTGTAAATGCTTGTGTCTGTACCATCAGGCGTGAAAACGGAAGTACAGTAGGACTCCAATTATCCAGACTATCCTCTGCAGGGGGTGGTCTGGATAATCATAAATCCAGACAATTGGGCATTCCTTTTTGAAAAGCGAATATACTTTGAGAATTATGTGTTGAGCATTATTTTTTGTTTTCAGTAATAAATGGGAAAAATATCAAGCTATTTGTGATGTTATAAAATTTTTTTACTGTATATCAGGCATAATGTGATATCTATGATACAGAGATTATGATAAAAAAAATGGAAAAGATAAGGAACAGAAGCAATCCGGATAATTCGGCATCCGGATAATCAGAGTTTGGATAATCGGCATTCTGCTGTATACTATAACTCTGTCTCTAAAAACTGGGGCTGCTCATGCCCCACCCATGCTCTTCCCTTGCCCATATCCCTGTAAATTTGGCCCTGCCCCCTTTGGAGGAGTGACAGCATGGGGCTTGATATCCAGGGGTGCCTGGTTCAAATCCCACTGCTGCTCTTTGTGATCTAGGGCAAGTCACTTAACCCTCCATTATCCCAGGTACAAAATTAGATTGTGACATCTCTAGGAACAGCAAAATTCCTACTGTTCCTGGATGTATCTCACCTTGAGCTACTACTGAAAAAAGGTGTGAGCAAAGTCCAAATAATAAATAAATTAAATATGTGCCTAGTTGCACAATAGCATTTTAGCTCTGAAACTCATTACCAGAGGATGTAGTAGCAGCGGTTAGCTTATCTGGATTTAAAAAAAGATTTGGGGACAAGTTCCTGGAGGAAATGTCCATAGTCTGTTATTGAGACAGAAATGGGGAAAGCCACTCCTGCCCCTGGAAATGGTAGGATGGAATGTTGCTACTATTTTGGATTCTGCCATGTACTTGTGACCTGGATTGGAAGCAGGATACTGGGCTAGATGGTGGAGGAAAAGGTCAAATAGAAAATCCAGAAACAGTTTAGATTTAATGTTACAGGGATTATCTATATGAACACTGAAATCCCCAAGAATGAGTTGATTAGAGTAATGAACTGTGGCTTCAGTAATGGTCAGCAGGCAAGATTCCCACTTCAAAGAAGAGAGGGAGAAAGACAGTAAAACAAAAAAAAATATATATATATATGAAAGGGGTGCACAGTACCAACTTTGACCAACATAAGTTCTGGGTAAGAGGAGGGGAAAGGAATTTCTGAGACCTGAAGAGCTGTGAAATAAATAATAGCCACTGCACCTGTGGACCTAGAAGAACAGGAGACAGAGTAAGTGTCAAAGTTTGATGGGAGGCAAGAGTAATGAAGGGCCTCTTCGCCCATCCTGATCCGTGTTTCCGTGAGACAGATAAGGTAACAGTCATGGTCATGGATAAGAAAGGACATGCTTTGAAGCAATCTACAGTTCAAAAGGCTAGTGGTAATGTCAGTAGAGCCACCAATTTTTGAAGCAGAGAGTCTTTCAGCTGCCTGGGATGGGAGGGGAAAGACCATAGGGGGAGAATGCTGCCAAGGGCCAAAGGGAAGGGGGAAGTTTTCCCACAATACAAGAATGGGGAAGACTAGGGGAGAGAGTGCCGACGAAGTGCCGGTACGATAGCACCATGTCAGTAGTAACAAACTTACCAGGATGAAGCTTTGCAAGGAGGACATGATGATGGCCCAAAGTTCTAGAAAGAACTGACTAGGAAAGGAGCAGAGATATTTGTAGAACACTGCTTCCAGCAATAAACTGAAAGAGAGAGAGAGAGCGCGAAATATAGTGTCACTGAGAGCAGATTTGGGTTCAGCCAGGCTTACGGGGTCATGTGGTCAAAGGGGTGCAGGAGAATGAGAGCACCAAGCCAGAGACAGCATCCAGAGATATCAGCAGAAACAGGGAGTCCTACAAGAGAGGGTAACAGCAAATACACAGGCATTCAAGCAGTTCAAGTACATGGTAGTAAACTGAGACAGAGGGAAAGCTAAATATAGTGTCACTGAGAACAGTTCTGGGTTTGAGCAGGCTTACAGGGTCATGTGGTCGAATGGGTGAGGAAGAAGGAGAACACCATGGCAGAGACTGCATCCAGAGAAACCAGTGGAAACAATGATTTGGGATCACGTGCTTGAACATGAGCAGGAGGAGGAGAGCACCAAGGCAGAGACAGCGTCCTGAAAAAACAGCAAAAACAGGTCCTCCATCTCGCCGGTCAGGCCATGAAAGGAAATGAGCTGGAGTGTTGGTGCAGAGCATTCCAGAGCCCATCTGGGGCTTCCTGCATGGAACAGGTTTGCTTCTTCTCCCTGCCCCATTTTAGAGTGAAATCTGGTTGCTGGTCCCTTACCCGATAGGTCCCCTCCACCATGCAAAATCTAAACTATGCCCTAGGAATTTCTGGCTTATATAAAGACAGGCTGAACCACAGAAGATGATATATAGCACAATTGTTTACATCTGCTCAGTCTGCTAAGATGATATGGTTCTGAGTCCAGGAATATACTGGACTAATGAGATTCCCAAATGGTTTTGTACATATCTGTGGTGAAAGTGGAGCCACAAATTATGGTTTGTAATTCTGTAGCCATTTTGCATGGTTGTGCCAAATACCTTCACCTTTGATGTGTAAAATATACCAAATCAACATCAAATCATGTGTAGGAGGAAGACAGATTCTTCCTGTGAGAGACAGCTTAGTAATGATCTCTGTTCCTCTACCATTACTAGGCGTGTGAACTTTTGACTTGGAAAGCTCTTGCGATTTTTAGAACCAGGGCTGATTTTTCTGCCTAGCAAAATCAGTAGGAGGATACACCCCTATGGAGGGGCCTTGTCTTTGGCTCCTGCTCCCTGGCCACAACACCACTAAAGGCAAGGGAAGCTTGTGACTAATGTAGACAGTGCACAAAGAAGAGAATCAGTGAAGGAAACAGGGATAGAGCATACCAGTTGCTGCACTGATTCCAAGGTGTGTTTGGAATGGGGACCAGATCACAACACTGCTTTCAAAGGTGAAAATGAGGAGCAGTGGAAACCATCTATCCAGGCATCAGGAAAGAGATCCTAGTAGTGAATCCTATTAGAGGTCTACTCAATTTTGGTTTTGGTTTCAGCTTTAGCGCTGAAATTGGCCCAAAATTAGGATTCAGCAATGTTTTGCTTTCTAACTGAAATCAAAACTCCTCTCCAGACAAAAGTGGTGACTACTCTCTGCTCCCCAACCATACAGCACTACTTACTCTCTGCTCCCAATCAAAAGTGCCTCCCTCCAACCATCCATAGAAGCCCTGGTGGTCTAGTAGCCAAGTTGGGGGAGGAGCAATACCCAGTCACTCTTGCCCCTGCCATCTCCACCATCAAAATGTCTGCCAAGACCTTCAGTACTGAAGGTTGAAACAACCATTTTGAGATTGGAGACAGCATAGGCAGGCACTTCTGCCTATGCTGGTTCCAATCTCAAAACGACTGCCACAATCTTTAGTGGTAGTCTCACAAGACTGCCATTGAAGAACTTGGCAGCCATTTTGATGGTGGAGACGGCAGAAGCAGGAGAGGTTAGGGATGGTTGCTGCCCCAGTTTGGCCACTAGACCACCAGGGTTTAAGGTAGACCTGGGGGCTCATAGGTGGGTACAGGGAGAATGGCTCAGTCTGGTTGTGGGGGGAAGGCAAAGAGTTTTGATTTTGGTTTCAGTCAAAACCTAAACACTTGTGTAACCTGGGTCTCACCCCTTACTAGCTGAGGTCCACAACAACCCAGACCCGGGTCACAAGGAAAAATTATTTCACTCAAATGCTCTATTCTTTCTCTACTCAGCTCACTATTCATTCTATCACAGGTTCCACCATTCGAACTTGGAAGTGGATCAATGTTCTGGAATAGAGATCTGGGGGTTTGGGAGTACCAAAAAGAACTTTGGGGTACTGCTTCTCTCAGTCCAGGAGCACTCACTCTCCTCTCTTTCCAATTGAACATGCTGTACTCAGGTAGTTTTATCAAAACCAACACCAACTTCTGCAACCAGCAGTCAACACTTCAGACTCTTTACATACACAGTTCTATTCAAGATTAGCTGTGGCAATCTTGACCTCTCCTCCTCCCTCTCAAGTTAATTGACAGCTTTACATATTTATATCCCTCTTGTCCTTTACCCATTCTTTTGTGACTGTAATAAATCCAAGGCTGTTTCCACTCCTTCTGGTATCGACCCAAACTCTTGCAGGCACACACCCTTTAGGCTGTCCTCCTTTCAGCAGTGCACCTCTCAGGGCTACACTCTGGCCTTGGACAGGCTCCCCCTGCCCTGATTCCACTTCCAGGCTGGACTCCCCTTGTCCACCTGCTGCTCAACCTCCTTCTCCGTTGTCACTTATTGGGGCAACAACAATTATTATGTTCATCCTGCATTTATTTCTTGCACTCCAGGATTCCCCAATACTCCCAAGGGTCTTGGCTAGGGTACAGGCAACCAAACACCTCATGCACCTCACCACGACTCCTTTTTTAAAACCCAAATTCCACTTCTGCTGTCACTCTTCACAGGGCTCACCTTCTCTTTGCAACTTATTCCCATACCACTCCCCTTGGACTATGCTTCCTCCCACCCAGGGATACTCCAACTCTAGTCCACTGGCAGGGACCTCCCTCCCCCCAGGGCTCTGGAACAGTCTAAATTGCTTTTTTTAGTAATACCCATACCATGGGGTATTGACTTGGTTTTAGTTGGCCTCTAAATCAGGTAAGGGACCAGCAACCGGGACTGTGCAATTGCAGGCTGAAAAAGCCCCAGAGAAAATAACTATAAAGGATTTTCTGCAAAGAACCTTTTCTCAAGTTATTATTTCTACTGCTGCTTCTAAAAACACTGTACCTAAGGGGAATATCTTTATCTAGTTGTAAGTATAAATAATTATTCTAAGAATTGCATATTGTACCCTTTTATGCCATCCAAGTTAAATAAATCTCTGTGGTTGGAACTGCACCTTCTGGCTTGGACAGAATGAGTAGATTTCTGTGCCTTCTAGACTTTTAGCTTGCTGGCCCTGACCCCACAAGCCTAAAAACTCTTTAAGTAACCCACCTGATACTCACTGGTCAATGATCACATATTTATTTATTTATTTAGATTTTGTTCATATCTTTTTCAGTAGTAGCTTAAGGTGAGTTACATTCAGGTGCACTGGGTATTTCTCTGTCCATGGAGGACTCACAATCTAAGTTTGTACCCAGGGCAATGAAGGGTTAAGTGACTTGCCATGATCAAAAGGAACAATGGAATTTGAAGTGGCTACCTCTGGATGTCAAGCCTATGTTCTAACCACTAGGCCACTCCTCCACTCTAAATGTATTTACAGTGTAAAGTAAATGAAGCACTTTATTACACATCTATGATAAGATGAAGATAGCAATTATTTGAAAGGAGAAAGTCTGATAAATGTATGCTGCTTTAGAACAGACCAATGCAGCCAGTTTATTTTATTTAATATCGTTCAGAATACCCAAACTACAGTAGATTGCCAGGCTGCTAACCCATTCTACATTACCACCCAACTGGAAATGGAGGCTGATACCCTATCAGCATTAAACTTCAATGAAATACTTAGCCTGCTGTTTCTGTGAACGCAGATTTTCCATCCACTTCTATGGTGGTCCCTCCACAGTATTATTTGTGTGGCAGTAGTCAGATTTCAAGTCTCTGTGAGAATGGAATTCCATGTGGTCACTGGAAGGCCTGGAATGTCTTGCTTAGTAAAAGTGCAGTCACCAGCACTGCTGGCAGAACATCTCTTGTCTCTGTGGGGAAATAAACCAACAAAGAAACTGTAGTGGATGCAGAAGTTAAAAGGTACCAATCTTTTCCCACTCAAAATTTAACAGCACCCCAAAAACCTCAGTGGGCCTTTCAGCATCCCAATTTGCATGTGCATGCTCAAGGCCTTCCACATCCCACCCTCTGCAGTATTGCAAAAGAAGGGGTGAAATGTGGAAGGTCTTGGGTGCATGCACATACTGGAATGATGGAAGGCCCACAACTCACAGCAGCTTTCAATGTGCTTCCCTATTGCTATCTTTGCCAGCTGTGTCAGTGCTATGCTACTCCCTCTCTGAAGCCTGTATTTTCTTTGCTTCTGCACTAAATGGTACATGTTGTACTTAAACTTTGGAAATACACGTGTGTTATAACGGTATTTGCATTTTGTAATTATATATGTTTAGAATAATTTTATTGCATTATGGTTTGATGATTATTGCTCTCTCTTACATTCCTCTTTTTAGGGGCATTTTCTTTTGTTTACACTAGTTTCTTTTGCAGTTGCTGTCTTCCATACAAGTAGTCCTATTGACAGTAGTGTTGCATTGTCCGGCCGTTAATCACATTGGTCTGGTTTTGGACACTAGCGATTTTACTTTTCGCTGTCGTCATCTACACTGATTAATGCAGAGCTCTGAAGAGGCATTCAGCTTCCACATTTTTTTCAATAGACTTTTCTTAATTAACTTTTATTTGTGAGAAATCCTTTCCACACCAGTTTTTAATTACACCTATTTGTTTAAAATTTGGTATTAACTATTTATGGGGTTCTTTTACTAAGCCATGGTAAAAAATGCCCTGCGGTAGTGTAGGCACGTGTATTGGTCATGTGCCGGGCCAGATTTTACTGCATCTACAAAAAATGGCACTTTTTTAATGGGATGGGAAAAGGGCTTGTGGTAAAAATGAAACCATCACTATCTTTGCAATAACTCCGATACAGTCAGTTATTATAAGCACTTTTTTTTGTCAGTCCCACACTTCATTTGTCGCTTTTTCATGGGCTCCGATGCTTCTAGTCATAATGAGCGTTTTTTTCATTCTGTCAATATTTTTATGAGCTGTAATGCATTTAGCTACAATGAGTACAATGTCTTTCACTCTACCTGTCACTTTTTATGCAAAATATTCTTTTCCCATTTCATAGTTCAGCTCTTGATGTTTTACCTTACATCTCAATTATAACTGAGAAAATGCAGGTATGTGTTTGCTGTTTACTTCATATTTGTATATGTTCAATTCATTTATTTATTTATTTTGTAAATGGTACATCTATAGGAATTTTCTTATTATAGGTTTTCTGCTGTAATGTCTTTTCCACTACTTTCTGTACTCCTCATTTAAACAATCAGTAATAGTAAGCCTTGTATATGCATATCTATAGATATCATTTGTACCTCCAACGTTCTCTGGCTGGCTGGCTATCTGGGTTTGTAACATCCTGACGTCAGCAAGCCTCCAGTGTTCCAATCCCTCTCACTGTCCTGCCCTTGCATAAAGACGAAATGACGTCAGCGGGCAGAACAGTGAGAGGGAAGGGAATGCTGGAGGCGAGCTGACATCAGGATTTTGTGAACTCAAGCAACTGAAGGCAACGGAACACTGGATGGAGGGGAGGACAGAATTGCAGGACATTGAGGTGAGGGGAGGGCAGGGCAGAGGAGAATCGATGGCCATGGATGGGATGGGATGGGAGGAGAGGAGAGAATCGTGGGACACGGATGGGAGGGCAGGGCAAGGCAGAGGAGAATTGTTGGGGCGGACAGAATCGCGGGACACAGATGGGAGGACAGAGTACAGGACAATCCCTGGACATGGAGGGGAGGGAAGAATCGCTAGACATGGAGGGGAGGGCAGGGGAGAGAGGAAAAATCGCTTAGACGAGAGCCTTCCTAGGGCCCGTTTCTTTTTAGTACATAAGTAATGCCACACTGGGAAAAGACCAAGGGTCCATCGAGCCCAGCATCCTGTCCACGACAGCGGCCAATCCAGGCCAAGGGCACCTGGCAAGCTTCAAGCTTCCCAGGAACAGGCTTGGTTCCACTAGTGTATATATATATATATATATATATATATATATATATATATATATATATATTTATGTGTGTGTGTGTGTATGTGTAAGTATATATATATATATTTCACCATTTTATTTACAGATATATACTTTGTATATTTGAGATTTATACATTTTATGTTTTGTCTTTAATATACAGTAATACCTCAGTTTTCGTTGACTTCGGTTATTGTTGGTTTTGGTTTTCGTTGATTTTTTCCACGAAAAATTGGTCTTGGATTTCATCGGTTGCCTCGGAGTTTGTCAGCGTGCCCATGTGACCTCGCTGCTAATTTTGCGAAAACAAAGGGCGACCCACGCGTTCTCCTGCTTAGTGTGTCGTTGTTTCTCATTGTGTGAGCATCACCCCACATGTCTAACCAAACAATTCCATATGGAAATAATTGCCTCGGTTTTCGTCAGTTTCGGATTTCGCCGATTGTTTTCAGACAGATTATCGACGAAAACCGAGGTATCACTGTATATACATTTATTGGTCTGTATATGTATTGTTTATTTTATTTCATTTTATTTGTAGACTCAAGTCCTGAGGCAGGCCTTACAGCTGAAACATGACTCATGTCAAGTCCTTGTAACCAATCAATAAACTTCTGCACCACACTGCTTGTTTCAGGACTCCTTTGTCTTCTTTGCTGTTGTGGCCTCTGAGAATAAGAAGAACAATTTTGGGGCAATCTAAAGAACACTGAGAAACCAAGCCACTAGATTAGCTCAGCAAGTAAAGGGAAATCATTATAGTAATCACTTCAGGACAAATCTTTCAAATGTTAATATGTTCTGCTTTAGAATTAATGAACCAATAAGACAAACAGAATTTTATCAGATCACCTAGATTAAAAGTGTAAATGATATAAGCACTGATTCACATGAGATCAAATTGTTAAATTGTTTGAATCTATGATCTCTGCAGAGTGTGCTTGCCTGTGAGGTGGTGTAAGAGTGCGTGAAAGTGGTCAATTCAATACAAAATGATGCAGAGTTATGTATTTTGGGTGGGAAACCCAAAGGAATAGAGCACACTGTGGGGTTTTTTTTGGCTACCGTCCATAATTTTTATTTTGTAGCAAGAGCCAGAGTGATGCTAGGGAGAGACAAAAAAAAAAGGGAAGGGATTATGCTATATTACAGGTCAATACTTCACCTGGAACAAAGTAACAAGGGGGGGGGGGGGACTATTCTGTGTCACCTGGGCAGCCACCCAGTGCATACCTGGATGGTAGATAACCCTATACTTAAATAGTATTCATGACTAAGACCAGGGTCGGGAATGATCTATCAATGCAGAAAAGAAGAAAAAAATTCCTCATGGGTATGTAATGCAGATACATACATATATACATTTATTTATTTATTACAATTTATTTACCACCTTTTTGAAGGAATTCACTCAAGGTGGTGTAGTGTGTTTCAATCTAATATCGACCCAATGATGGTTATGATTTACAAAGTACCACTAAATATACTGCACAAATTATTCCGCGGGGAGGTGCCTATATGCTATTTAACCAGTCAGCAGATGTGTCTAGCCAGTTAAATAGCTATGAATATCGGGGAGACTGTGCCTATTCCTGAAATAGAGATGCAGCACATGATCACGATCTTGTGGAAAGACAAAAGTCACTAGTTAAGTAGCATGAGTAATAACTTCTGAATCAGATTGTTGAAGGAAAGTTGTTAGATCCAAGCTATCCTGTGTCCATAGGCGGTCGGTGGCCCAACTGTTTGGGGAGGCTAAATGCGGCGGGGTTAGGGGTGGGGCCAGGGGTGGAGCTTAAATCCATAATTGTCTGATAACACACAGAAAAAATAAATAAATAAAAATAAAAGTCACAATTAATACCTTTTATTAAATTTAGATATTAGATATGTATCATATGTCAAAGAATAAAGTAATTGCTCAAAGCATATTCTAAGCACAATCGCTCAACTGCAAAACACTATGCACAACTTTGTGCAAAAAGACACTCAGAATCTTACTGTACCATAAATATTACACTGGGCAGAACCTAATACACCAATATACCACCCATACGGAAAATGTAGACCGTCAACAATATGAAACAAGGGATCATATCATCACAATTCTCATGTAGAGCCACAAAACACCCTAATTCATGTTTAATGTGGGATAAAATTCCATAAATAAGTAAATAAATATAAACTTTTAATGTTGAGCACCTGATTCTCAAAGTGGACATATTCCAAACACTATAATGAAAATAAAATGATCTTTTCTACGTTTGTTGTCTGGTGACTTTTTCTGATCATGCTGGCCCAGTATCCGTTCTGCTGCTATCTGTCCTCAGTGCAGGTCAGGAAGTCATCCTCGTTAAATATCTCCCTGGCAACTCAGGACACCTCCAGCCAACCCCCCCTGCTTTCCCAGCAGTAAGGTAAACAAACCATAAACCAATTTCTACAACTGCTAGAGGGCTTTCACTGCAGCTCCTGCTGTGAGGATGGAGGTAAATCAACAATTTAATCCCCTCAGAGCAGCTGGACTCCACAGCTGATCCATTCTGCTGCAGCAGGGGGGAGGCTTAGCCTCTCCAAGCCTCTTATACCGGGCGCCTATGCCTGTGTCAAATCTGTGTCCATCTTACATAAAGGAGAATTTTCGATATGACGTCTAAGTCCAACTTTTGACATTTTGCAAAAAATGTCGGACCAATATGATTTGAGAAAAAATGACCAGACAACAAAAAGGTATTAAAAATATTTTATTTTCAATGTTGTGAATATAACATGTTGGATTTGAAATGTACATCTTGCCAAAGTTGATGTTAAACATGGCTGGGGTCCAGAACAAAAATCTAGGAAAGGACCCCAAAGTCCATTACCAGGCTGCGCCTTCAGCTTCCAGCATGCAGGCTTTCCCTGGCCAAGGAACCAAGCACAATTGCCCTAGTTCCATCCCCTAACACCATCCCTGGCATGTGCCATCTTTATATTTTGCACAGGAGCAAATGCTTTTCCTTCTTGTTTCTCTGGTGTTGTACTACATGCAAGGTCTAGTTTCTTGGGGTTTCCGTTTAATTTATATTTCTAGAGTTTGTGGTCACTTATTCTGTATTTGGCATTTGTGTCTTGTTTGTGTGACTGAGGTATTCTGTTAGCATGAAGTTTCCATGTAGCATTCTGTAGTAATTTGGCTTGTTCAGCTTTCCTGATAAATGTATTTGTATTTTAGGGCCCTGCTATAATATTTAAGGCACTTCTTTTTCATAGTTAGGATCTTTTTTTTTTGGAAGTTAGTGTTGGCATGCTAGATTTGTTCTAGGTTCTGAGTGACTTTTGTTTTATAGATTTTTTTAAAGTTAATTTATAATATGTCTGTAATTGAGATTACACTAGAAAACAAAATTTCTTTGTATGATGAGTTTTATGGAGAATTGTCCTTGCTGTGCTCTGTATCCATTGTTGGTGGAGGGCCAGGAGGTTCTCTGGATGCAGAATGTGTTTGGCTTCAATACCATATATGTGTTGGAGGACCATGGCTCAGTGGGGCTGAATAGTGCAGTCTATTGTACTTCCCTTAGCTCTCAATTGGTCTGCAGCCACTGAAGCCTGCACTGCAACCCTCATTGAAGTTATGGGGAGTGGGGTAGGGACAGAGTATGAGTGCATCAGGTTGCTGTTTTTTCTCTTTCAAAAAAGTTGGCAACTCTAGTGCCCACCCATCCAACCTTTTGGCCCACCCAAAAATTGCCTTCTGGCTACGCCACTGCTTGATACAGCAATTTTTGCAAAACATGGATCTATGTTGGTTTAGCCGAGTCTCCACTATGCACATTGAAAATTAAAAGCCTAAAAAGCTAAGTATTAAGATAATAAGTTTAATGATAATTAATGAAAAAGAAAAAAAGTTTTGAAAAATATAATCACATAATAGGATCAATGAGAATTACGACACTACCTTCAAAATATGCTTGGCTCATTTCAGCCATTATAGAGGTAGCTGTGCGGATCTGATGATCCAATTAAAGGGTATTGCTGAACTAGACTATTGAATATGATATTACTAAGGTGAATTTGAAGCTGAGTACTATGAGATAATTGATTTACCTACTACCTTCATTAGTATAAGTGTATATATGCCTCGTGAATACATGCCTAGAATTAGGCACAAAAATGACTTAAGCTAGCATTCTATAAAGACAGTTCCATGTGGAACTGCTTCTATAGATTTGTGCTTTGGGCACATCATCCTGGGCCTATATGTGGGTGCCCTATACAGAATCTACTCCATAGGGTTATTGCCCAAATCTCCTCCTTTATTGCTATGTCGTGCACAAAGATAACATTGCTGCCCTCTTTCATAGAAGTTCTACAGTTATTGTAAAGTATTTCAGCCTCTTGATCAACCTTCAGTTTTCCACAGGTTAATGGCCAATGAACTCAATCTAGCCTTCCAATCCAGATATTGCTTTTCTAAGTGTTCTGTAATCGCAAGTAGAACAACACAAAGCAGCCTGGGCTCTGATGTATATTTTAAGAACATCTTAATTGACTGACAGATTATCACGGATTCTGAGAATGTGCTTTTTCTGAGACAGACTTTTTGTGAAGCTTCTGTCCCGCACAGCAGACTGAAACCACTAACTAGAGCTATTGTTCTTTTTGTCCTTCACATGGTGAAAATTCATGAATGCATCTAAGCTATGTAGTATTCATAAAATAGGATACATATATATAAATAAAACACTGGCTTCCTGTTTCACAGCTTGCTTTTTTTAAATTTAGATGGTTAAGAAACAAATCTTTGATGAAAATGAAGGCAAATTTGATTCTGTGACTACACAGAGCGTAGAGACAATGGCCAGCACGGCATTATTCTACAACAATGAAACAGCTTGTAAGTAGCAGGACACTGCAGAATACAGATGGGCTGGCAATTCATAGTTACACTCACACCAAGTAGATTTCTTCGTTTTTCTGGAACTGTTATGTACAGAGAAAAAGGAGTAAGGTTAGCCAAAAGAAATGGTAAACTGGAGATGATTTTAGCCAATCCGCCAACCTGATATTTCTAAGTCCAACCAAGCGCAACTTCCAATGAAATCATATTACTTTATCAACATAAAATTTACTCAGTCCAAGGACTGTTTCTGCTTGAGTTCTTGGACTGAGTAATGATATATTGAATAAAGTGGCTCAATTTCATTGGAAGTTGTGCTTGGTTGATCTTATGGCGCTCAAAAGGGTCCTTTTACAAAGCCGCAGTAAAAAGTGGCCTGTAGTAGTGTGTTCGTGTCTTTTTAGCATGCATTGGGCCACTTTTTACCGCGGCTGGAAAAAGGCCATTTTTTAATGGGCCAGGAAATGGGTGTGCACAAAAATTAAAACTAGCGTGTGCCTATTTATGGCCTGAGCCCTTACTGCTAGCCAATTGACCTAGCGGTAATGGCTCATGTGCTACCCGCGCAGTAACTATGTGGCGCATGCCAATGGGCCATGCTGCTGATTACCGCTAGGAACGCCCCCGCAGTTGAAAATAGAAAAATACTTTCTACCGTGGGATTCAGGGCGTGCCAAACTCGGAATTACCACTGGGCGCGCACATGTAACCCCAACAGCAGTGCTGATCTGGCACGTGCTACCCTTGCATTAGCCCTCCCGCAGCTTTGATAAAAGGGCCCCAAAATTAGGTACTGAAAAAAATCGGAGATGAATGGTATCTCTAATAGGCGTTCCAGGATTGACGTCCTTTATAGAATAGTGCATAGCATCGTGATTTGCTCTGAACTTTGGGTGTGAGGAAGCACTATTTGAAATGATCCTCTGAATTCTATAACACTGCATGCATTTTAAGGGAATGCCCCTGGTCTACCCATACCCCTCATCACTGGCAAAAAAACATTCCTGGAAGAGAGAGTAGGGGTGGACCACAAGAACGTCCACCAGCCAAACTGTAGATAAATGAAATTTTATTGACAAAGCACCCACGCTTTGAAAAGACCTGACACGGGTACGTGTTTCGGCGGAAAGTTGCCTGCCTCAGGGGTCAAAGTGCACTGTCAGCTGTAGTATGAAGTGGAAAAATGGTGCTGAAACCGCATACAAATCCAGCAACAAAAGTAGACCTCAACTGGGTATAGAGTAAAAGCAGCTTCTGGCACCAAACATTAGGCGTCAAAGTTGTTTCAGCACCATTTTTCCACTTCACACTCGTGTAACTGAGAGGTGCCTTAAGGTAGCTGGAAGGATGGAATCTTATAGGAATTTTAGATTCGAGTCTTCTGCTTTTTAGGGTTAAGTCACATTGTTTCACTTTTCTTTAGGTATCATCTTTTCCAGAACGAGATCTTGAGTCTTCAACTGTCATACATCATATTTCTCAGCACTAGACTTGCCCCTTGGAAAACAGAAATGATGTAATGCAAAAATAAAACCAAGCTGATAATGTGGTTGAACTATAATCAAAGTGGAGAGGCTCAGAGAGGATATTCAGGCCTATCTTATTTCTGGTATCTGAAAATTAGCAACACACCCTGGGACACTGCTGTTCTTTTGGAACCATTTTGAAACAGATGTGGTGTAGCTCACGCCCAGCTTTCATCATGATTTCTGCCATTTCTTTGAAGCTTCTCCTTGGAAAGTTCAGTTATTTTAATTGGAAAAATGACACACTGTGATCTGTGCAGGGCTAGGACATCTGCACTTCATTCAAACTTGGCAATAAAGGCTTTTATCGCAACACTTAATAAAAAAAGCTTTCATCAGCAAATTTAGACCATAACTGTCTTCTGAGACAGTTTTGCTGTTCATAAAAGAGTGCATTGACATAGCTCATTTTCAGTCTTAAACTTATAAATCATGCAAAAGTTCAGATTTCAAATCCATGGGCGTACAATGCATTCATTGGAAATTAAAACGACCCTAAGGGGATGAATGCATGTCTTGTAAAGAGTGATGGCAAGAGACTTACAGAAGATGATTAGATTTCCTCTACAGTACAATGAGGAATGCATTTCTATATTGGGAGTTTGTAATGAAGACCACAGAAGTATAATCACATCTTATGGCAAAAAAAATATACATACCTCAGCAATGTGTGTGTGTGTTAAAAAAGTTGCCTAAACATATTATTAGACTGAATGTTATTTTACTATGCATGAGTCTGATTATCCCTTTTGGGATATGCAGCGTTGTTTCATAATGCTATTAACATCTGGAATTGTGCTAAGGGAAATGCACTGAGCATGCTCAGATGGTGATCGCAAAATGAAGGAAGGGCATGAAGTCAAAGCTAATTGTACATTCTTCAGTCCAACCCAGACTCTTGCATTTTTCAACTCCTTAGAAGTCAATGGGAAAGTAAGAATTAAGAATTTATTGTGAAATAAAGATGTAATTATTCCCTAACCAGAGGAAATGGTTTACATTCTTTTGGAAAGGATCAGATATATGAATGACCAACACAAAATGTAAGAGATGATTTCTCAGTTGCATACGCTTGCTTTTACTTACCATTACCCTTATGACCTGTACTGCTTGTCAAGGCGAACCTTTTCCTTCACTGATTTTTGCTTTCACAGTGTTTGAAGCTTCATGATTTACTCTATCCCTCTCAGGACAGGTTGTTCTGACATTTATGTCTAACTGCACAATATTGAGTAAACATACACAGCAAGAGGAGGGGAGTTTAGACAAAGATGTTTATGTGCTTTAGAGACTAGCGGGCCAATATTCAGACCATGGGAGGTATACGGGCTGCCTCCTGCAGTCGGTGCTGAGCCTGGATATTCAATGCCGGACCATTTTCAGTGACCGCTGATGAATATTCAGTTTATTTTTGCTGGTTTCAACTTAACCATCCATCCAAGTCAATATTCAGCACTGGCTAGTTAAGTTGAAACCGGCCAAATATAGGCCTTCTATTTCAGTGGCCTAATCTAGCTGCGATATAATCGGTTATCCACTAAGCGCTGACAATATTCGGCAAGAGATAGCTGACGATCTCCCACTGAATATTCCTGGTTAGCCAGTTAAGTGCCAGAGACAGAAGTACACTTTTAACCCAATGACAGAGGAGAGCCTTTACAAAATCCTAAGAGACCTTCGACCAACTACCTGCTCCCTTGACCCCTGCCCATCAAAGATAGTGCAGCAGTATGGGCCTTATAGAAGGCACCACAAATATTGTGAACACCTCTTTCTAATGGGCAACTACCAACAGCATTAAAAAGGGTAGTGGTTCACCCTTTGCTAAAGAAAAACAACCTTGACCAGGACAAACTTGAAAGTTACAGGCAAGTATCCAACATCCTGTTTCTAGGGAAGCTCATAGATCAAACAGTTTGATCTATGAGCTTCCCTAGAAACAGGATGTTGGATACTTGCCTGTAACTTTCAAGTTACAGGCAAGTTTGTGTCCAACTTAATGATTGGCTCGAAGAGAGAAACTGGCTAGATCCTTGTCAATCTGGATTCAGACCTGGTTATGGAACAAACGGTCTTCGTATCCGTATTAGATGATCTTCACAGAAACCGAGACAAGGGATTCGCCTCGATGTTAGTACTGCTAGATTTCTCACAGCTTTTAACGTTGTGGATCAATGGAACAGTACTTGCCTGGTTTAGATCCTATCCAGTGTACTTTTTCTAGTGAAAAAGGTGCTGGTACTCAAATGATAGGCCAGCCTTCAGGGATGGGGTGATCACTGAGGGACCCACCCCACAATAGCCAGGCCCCCTGTAACCAGTCACAGAATCTATGACTAGGCAGAATTGGTGTGTAGGGCCTGAGCTCTTTCATTAAAACTTGGGGACCATGGGTTAATTTTAGAAGACAATGGAAAAGGTGCAGGTACTCATTACCCCCAAGTACCCCCTCAAAAAAAGCCCTGATCCTATCTATCAGACAGACAACAATCCATAATGTTTGGCAGCAACTCATCACCACCACAGACACTGTCCCGCGGGGTATCACAAGGATCAATACTGTCACCTATTCTGTTCAATATCTACCTCAAGCCACTAGCTGAGCTGATTCAGTCAATGGACATTCAATTCAAATCTATGCGGATGATGTGCAGCTACTCATACCCGTTGAACCTGACTTACCTACAGCCTTGAATAAACTGATTACCTGTCTAACATCAATTCAAGATTGGGCTAAACACAAAAACCTTTGCCTGAACCCAAGTAAAACTGAGCTTCTCTGGGTCCCTAACACAAGTGGATACATACCTGACATCAAAATCCCTTGTGGGAAGTACGAACTCCCCCTCACATCACAAGTCTGGAACCTTGGAATACAGTTGTTATGACCCGGTAGTAGTGAGCCCCTGTGCCCCGACTGAGCACGGCAGAGATGGAGTGACACCGCACTCGGTCAGGCAGCCAGACAACCCCTAGCTTCACCTGGGAAGCGACCACCGTTCACCGGGAGTTGAGCCCCCAGCTGCAGGCGGCCACCAGGACTTCAGGAACCGGCGGGGTTGCACAGCCGCTGACCAGGATAGCAGGAAACAGACACAGTCCAGAACCAGTACTCCAACAAGCAAAGAATAGTCAAATCAGTCCAGAGTCAAGGCAGGCAGCAAACAAGCGAAATCCGAGATAACTAACCAAGGTCTGGTACACAGGAAAACCGGAACAGAAAGAGGTCGGTGAACAGCACTCCGACAGCAACTCCTCAGAACAAATGAGGCCGAAGCAATGAAGGCCTGGAGGCAGTGCTTTAAATAGTGAAGAAATCTGAGCAAACCAAACTCAGGTGAAGCCAACATGGCTGCCCCCATAGAAGATCCTCCCAAGACCAAATATGGAGTTCCTTCCTGATCTCGTTTATACAAGATGGCCGCCCCCTCCTGAGCTAGCCAAGATGGCCACTGCCCGTGCTCTAAGCCGGATGACGGCTGCCAGACTTGGGAAACTGAAACAGACCCATCCTGGAGAAACATCAAAAAGCTGGCTAGCTCTGCCGGACTGCACCTCGCCGGCGAATCAGACGCGCAGGCCTGGAATCAGGTGAGGAACGTAACAACAGTTAGATTCAACACTTACTCTGATTCCCCAAATCCAAGCAACTTTCAAGAGCTACTGCTTCTATTTGCGACAGCTATACTGCCTCACTCCTTACATCAAGAAGGTAAATCTTATCCCAGTTGTGCATGCCATGATAACATCAAGACTGGATTACTGCAATGCACTATACAATGGTCTGACTATAAAGGGCCTGCACCAGCTCCAGTTGATTCAGAATGCAGCAGCAAGACTCATAGAAGGTTGCAAACGATGTGACCCCATCACACCATTTCTGCAAAAACCTCAATGGCTACCAGTACAATACAGGGCTAAATTTAAAACTCTATGTCTGATCTTCAAGGCCCTGAAAGGAAATGACCCTGAGTACCTGAAGAATAGGATGATCCTTCACATACCGCCAAGGACACTAAGGTCCTCTCAAGGACTATTACTAACCACACCCTCTCCAAAAGACATTACATGATATGATACCCGCAAGCGAGCCTTCTCTATAGTAGTCCCAACACTCTGGAATGCACTACCTGAAATGCTCCGCTTAACACAAGACTACCTCTACTTCAGGAAGCAGGTAAAAGGTTGGCTCTTCAACCAGGCCTTTAATGGAAGAAGTAACTAACTTGTTAGTCTCACTCACACACACAAGGAGTGACACAGGCTGCACATACTTCAGCAGGACATGTTTATCCACTCCTACCCTAGCTGAGATAATATTTAACAACCTCTCTGACCTCATGTGCAACTTTCTTTAAATCAGTCACCTTACTTTCTAACTCTTCTTACTCTCTTACCTATCTATATGTTCCATCTATGCTTTACCCTTCTCTATCAATTAACATGTTCTATTATGTATTGTGTTGGCATTGTAAGTAGTATACTTTGTATTGTTATTTGATTATTTTTACTGCTTTAATTGCCTATTGCTCATGTTTGATCTATTCTTACTATACACTGCTTTGAGTGAATTCCTTCAAAAAGGTGGTAAATAAATCCTAATAAATAATTAAATAAAACCAGCAAGAAACTGTTCCACTTGTAGCACAAAGAGCTTTCTCAGAGCTATTGGTACAGACTGTAGCATTTTCTGAAGTTCTACCAACTTATGAAGAGGAAAGTTTGCAAAATACTGAGAACTTCAATAGATGACTCAAAGCCTGGTGTCACCAAGAAGGTTTTAGGTACATAGAAGGATGGCGCAATACATGGAAAAACAAAAGACTATATTATAATGATGGGCTGTATCTCACTGTGATAGGGAAAAAGAATCCTTGGTGTGAAATTCAAAACAATATGTTACCAGGCATTTAAACTAGAAGGTGGGGGTGGCATATGGAAGCAGGTCAATTCACATAGAGGGACATAATCAAAAGGGGCGCCCAAGTTTTCCTGAGGTCGTCCTTGCAGGATGTCCTGGCGAAGGGGTGGAGAAACCTGTATTATCAAAAAAAGATGGGCGTCCATCTTTTGTTTCAATAATATGGTCGCAGATGCCCAAATCATGAAATTTAGGTCGACCTTAAAGATGGTCGTCCTTAGAGATGGTTGCCCCCGATTTTCAGCAATAATGGAAACCAAGGACGCCCATCTCAGAAACAACCAAATCCAAGCTTTTGGTCATGGGAGGAGCCAGCATTTGTAGTGCACTGGTCCCCCTGACATGCCAAGACACCAACCGGGCACCCTAGGGGGCACTGCAGTGGACTTCACAAATTGATCCCAGATGCATAGCTCCCTTACCTTGTGTGCTGAGCCCCCCCAAACCCCACTCCCCACAACTGTACACCACTACCATAGCTCTTATACAAAATAAAATATGTCTGTTCCTTATATTTCCCATAGCTCCATGTTCCACCAGTAGAGTGCATGTACGTGCAGACATCCAGGTATGGGAAATATAAAAAAAATTCATACTAATAGCGTTTCTCACAGAACAGTCGAAGGACGTCCCTCTTACAGACCCGCCGTCCTTCAGCAGGCCTAGTAAGATGGATGGCCATAGGCAATTCAGCAAGAAACACGTCCTTACTGTACTTTGCACTTATATTTCCTGTACCTGGATGTTCGCAACTACATGTGGAACAACCAGGTACATCAGAGAACTCCAAAGTATAGTAATAAGGATGTCTTTCTCATAGAACCACCGAAGGACATTGATATGACAAATTGGGCAAGTACAGTGAATGTTTTAGGGACGTCCTTTCACGGTTCTTGAAGATGGGCGTCCTTTTCACTATACTTTGGGCGTCCCTGATTTGGGCATTTCGAACTGCGATAATGGAATGTCTATGGCCGTTCATACTATTTTTCGATTATACCTACCTGATTTTGGACGACTTCGCAAGGATGCCCTAATTCATACTTGGACGACCTTTCGAAAGTGTCCCTCCATGGTTGCCAAGAATTTGACATGCCAGTGAAAGGTCCCATTTGTTCAGTTCAGAGTATGCCCTGACTAATGGCAGTGATTAAGGAAATCAACATAGATATTGCTGGTACAACACAGATTCTGAGGATACATCTTCTGGAACCTTTACTTGTATAGCCTTTACCCTGTTTCATGCTTGGCTGAGTGGTCCTGTTTTTGTGTTCCTGATCCTTCTATCATGCCTGGCTCTGCAGGTCTGCTTCCATGTTCCTGATATATACCTAGCTGACTTTCATGATATGGCAGGACAGGCTTCTTACTCCATGACATAGAGGAATACTTTCAAAGCACTTAGACTTACAAAGTTAAAAAGTAACCTACGGAACTTTGTAAGTTTAATTGCTTTGAAATGAGCCCCATACTCTTTTCCCTGTGGGGTACTGTAAGGTGCCAATCTTGCCCCCATACTTTTCAATATATTTATATCGCCATTGCTCACTCTAATTCAGTCATTAGACCTTGCATCTTACGTATACACAGATTGTATACAGATCCTCACCACTTTAGATCACAACTCTACTCAAGATTTTTCTGCATTATACGCTAAACTCAATATTATCTCTAACTGGTTATTCTTTCACAGCTTAAAGCTAAATCCTGATAAAACTCAAGGTGTCATTTTCTCATGAAAAGATGACCCTAAGCCAATAAGTCCTATTGCTATTTCTGGATCTACAGTTGTGCTTCAGCCCACAGTCACAGTCACAGATTTCTGCACTTATCCATTCATGCTTCTTTAAACAGTGCATGCTTTACTCTGTCAGATAATTTTTTCACATGAGGCGCTTTGGGTATTGATGCATGCCTTTGTTATTAGCAAGTTAGACTACTGCAATGCATTTCTGCAGGGTATTCATTCCTCAGATGTACAGCGTTTACAAATAGTATAAAACATGGTGGTAAAAATCATTACTAACTCCTGCAAATATGATCATGTGACCCCCTTCTCTTGCATCAAGAACATTAGCTCTCTGTAGCCCATCAGATCATAAGTTTTGGTTCTTACACACAAGATTCACAATTCTGGACAACCTCCGTACCTTTCATGACTCTTGACTCCTTACATTCCTAAACGTAGTCTCCGATCCTCACAACAAGACCATTTATTAATTCCTTCTTTTCCCTATTAGACCCAATACTATTCATTCTCAGATCTTTAGTGTTACAGCCCCTACCATGAAGAACGCCTTATCTTTATCTCTCATGTTGGAACCTTCCCAATCCCTTTTTAGATTGACCTTAAAGTCATTCTTATTCCAAAATGCTTTTTCCACTTAGTATAGATTTGTAGACACCTGCTCAAATTGGGCCCGTTTGCCCTCTTTGGGATCGTCATTGGCCGCCAGCAGGTTATATTGTTGTACTTGTACCTTTGTTTTAATACCTTCCCTTTCTTCCCTTTTCTCCCCCTCCTTTTTTAATGCTTCCCTTCTCTTATGTCTCTTTCTTTCATTCACTGCTACTGTCTACCTTTCCTGTTCACATTTGTAGCTATTTTCATCTTCTTTCATTTTGGTTTTATTGTATTGTAAACCACCCAGATAGTATATCCCAGGGTGATTAATCGAGAATGAAAAATAAAATTGAAATTTGAAACTTGAAACTCTTGGCATTTCAACCCCTCCAAGTTATCAGTGACTGGACACAATCTGACAATATATGTTATGGTATTTTCCCCTTTGATTTCTATGGAGACAAGGTCAATATGTGCTTCAGTGAGTACGTAAATGAGGCTGTATGGGGAAAGATATTTTTGGCTTCCTGCCCTTCATTGACACTTGTCCTCATTGCCCACATATGCTCCAAGTGGTTTCCTTGTCCTTTTCCAGATATTCAGATAGTAGGTGAATGATTGCTTATCAGAAACAGGGTAAGGAAAATGCATTCTGTGCATAATTAGAATTTGACTCTAATTTCTGTATTTGGCCTCAAAAACAGTTAATAAAATATGATTATTTCGAGTAACAAGTCTTCTCAAATAGTAGCAGCCTGTTTATTTTATTTTTCTATATTTACATACATTCAATTATATGCTTCACTACAAATATCCTTATGAATTACAATGTGACATAAGTATAGTGTAAAACAAGAATTTATACAACAAGCTTATATAACAGTAATTAACCCTTTTATAATTGTTGTGGTATAGATGTGTTTAACACAACTAAATAAATAAATTAAATAAAATGCAACCCAAAATGTATGTGCATCAGACTTCATCTCAGGACTACAATAAATGATAAAATAATCTTCCTGTTTATGGTTATTGATAGGTTTCTTTTGCTGCAAGAATTTGAATAAGGGGTCCTTTTGCTAAGGTGCGCAAATGGATTTAGGACTTGCTGATGAATTAGTATGTGTTAAATGCCATGCAGCCCACAGGTATTGTGATAAGGCAGGTAAACATGACCCTAGACAGAAGCAGCCAACCCTAGAACTACCATACCCAGAATCCCTTGGGAGTCTGAAAGAGAGGGGTGGACCCAAAAACCTGGAAGCGATCTCTAACTTTAGCAGGAATGGAAGCAACTCCAGGAAATGGGGGCCAGTTACTCCAGCTACCAGCAGAGGGAGCTGCAATCAAGAAGCTTAATTTCCCTGGTTGCAGAATCAATATATAATGCCTCCCAGCTGTGAGGAAGAGAGGGTGGATCTCCTGAAAGCTCTTAGAAGTGTGGGAGAGGAGAAAGGCTGTGGAGAGCTAATGGAACCTATGGAGTATGTGGGGGAGGAAAAGGACTTGCCTCCAGAACTCCCTTGCTTAGAGGAGCAAGCCAGCATGGACTGGGAAAATACAAAAGCCAACCTTGCCAGCACTTAGAGGGAGATGCATCAATCAAACTTTAAAAAATAAAAAACGTAAAAGTGCTTAACGATTTTTAAAAAACGAGGAATGCAGTACAAAAACGCTCCAGAAATGTTCGGATCGGTATTGCAAAGTAGGATTTATCACAGAATCGTTAAACCCGTCGTTAATCAGCGCCAAAAGCATGCGCAGAGCAGCCGAGCGTTATGCTGACTGCTCTGCGCATACCACAAAGATGTCACAGATGTCAAAACAAAAAAAAAAACCCCACAAACACGTGTGTTTCGGGAGGGGGCAAAGGTGCTCGTCATGAGCGTCCTGTATGTACGCCTTGCCCCCCCCCCCGCTGCTCTCCGTTCCCCCCCCCCCCCCCCCCGCACGAAAAAACTCCAATTTTAGCAGCCCCAGCCCAGCCCTCCTCCCTTCCTGTGTAATCTCCCACACTTGCTCCGCCTCCCGCCATGCTCCGGTCCCGTGCCCCACCCCCGCCGCCCCCCTTAGGTCGTCGCCACCGCTCCCTCCCCTCCAACGACCCCCCCCCCCCCCTTTACCTTACCGGCCCATGCAGCGCCTCTCACCTCTGCTGCACGGGCAATAACAGCTGATCGGTGATTCAGCAGGCCTCCTCAGACGTCCCTTCTTTCTTCCTGGGCCTCTCGTTAGATTTTCTGCCTTTTTCCTGCGTAAAGGCAATCGGAAAAGGTTAGTGCATCTTGTTTCAATGGGGTTTGTACACTAATTGCTCATCTGCATTCTGTTTTCGTTAGCTGCTAGCTACCTCGGTAAAAGCCCTTTGATGCATGCAACGGATCAAAATTTCCTTGTTGGAGGGTCGTTAAAGGTTCATTAAGCTTTAGTGCATCTGCCTCTTAAAGGCAGTAGTGGGAGGCTACAGGAGTTTGTTACTGTGGAGTGGGAGGTGAACTGCCAGCCCTGCTTGCTGCAGGGCTGCTGGAGTGCTACAGAAGAAAATGTGATGTGCTCATGTTTTGTTTTTTGTTTTTTTTGAGCTTTTGAACTTTGAGTTGTTGAACTGACTTTACTTAAGTTTGGGAGCTGAAGTTTAATTGAACTTTTGAACTGAAGGGTTTGGTGGGCCTGAACCCAAAGTGGGTGGGCACAAAATTTTCTCTCTACCCCCCCCCCCCCCCCCTCCCAGCAAAATGTAGTCACACTCAGATGCATTTGTCACACAGGGTAAAGTGCTGCTTTTCAGTGCATCAGATTTCAGACCATTTATTTAATAGCCTTAACACCCTTTTCAGTGAGCTTTCAGAGGCCAAAACCTCCTGCCTCAGGTCAGTATAATGCTGTTACGGTATCCTCTCCTGACCTAAGGAAGGAAGTATTGGTCTCTGAAACTTTATTAACACCATATTACTTTATCCTAAATTAAAAATAAAATTATTTTCTTTACCTTTGTTGTATGGCCATTTACTTTTTCTCATTGTGTTGCTCCCAGTCTCTAGATTCTGCTTTCCTTCGTTTTCGCTTGACTCTTCTGCCAGGGTTTCCTGGCCATTTCTCATTTTTCTCTCCTTTTTCTTTGCTTTCTTCAATATTTTTCTGCCTCTCTCTGTGTCCAGATTTAATTAATTCTTACTATCCATTCTTTAATTTCCTTCATCTACTTATGGCTTTTCATCTTTTTCTCACCCTTGTTCTCCCCATGCCCCTTCCTCTTATTCTCCAATCTTTCACTACTCCCCCTTTCCATGCAGCCTCTCCTCTTTCTCTCCCCATCCTTCCAGTGTCTCCCCTCTCTCTCCCCATCCTTCCAATAGTCTCCCCTCTTTCTTTCTGCATCCTTCCATCCAGTGTCACCTCTTTCTCCCTACCCTTCCATCCAGCGTCTTCCCTCTTTCTCTCCCCATCCTTCCACCCATCTACCCTCTCTCCTGATCCTTCCATCTAATGTCTCTCTCCCTCCTTCTAACCAGTGTCTATCTCTCTACCCTTTTCTGTTCAGTGTCCCTTCTCTCTCCCCATCCTTCCGTTTTCCCTCTTTCTCTGCCATTCTCCCATCTGTTTTCCCTCTTTCTCTCCCCATCTTCCGTTTTCCCTCTTTCTCTGCCATCCTCCCATCTGTTTTCCCTCTTTCTCTCCCCATCCTTCCATTTTCCCTCTTTCTCTGCCATCCTCCCATCTGTTTTCCCTCTTTCTCTCCCCATCCTTCCATTTTCCCTCTTTCTCCCCATCCTGCCATCTGTTTTCCCTCTTTCTCTCCCCATCCTTCCGTTTTCCCTCTTTCTCTGCCATCCTCCCATCTGTTTTCCCTCTTTCTCTCCCCATCCTTCCATTTTCCCTCTTTCTCCCCATCCTGCCATCTGTTTTCCCTCTTTCTCTCCCCATCCTTCCGTTTTCCCTCTTTCTCTGCCATCCTCCCATCTGTTTTCCCTCTTTCTCTCCCCATCCTTCCATTTTTCCTCTTTCTCCCCATCCTGCCATCCATTTTCCCTCTCCCATTCAGGCCCACCAGCCCCAGCTCCCATTGCCGGCCACTGCTGCTTTTCCTGATGAGCAGCAGGGCCGGCGCTACAAAAAGAAGAAGCGCTCAGCTGACTGAGCTGAGCGCCAACGCGTCGCTAACCCGACGAGAAAAAATGTTTTAAAAAAACGCGGCACTGCAGGCAGCCTCGAAGCATTGGCTGCTGGCTCTGCAGGCTCCTATCGTCTCTTACGTCACTGCCCCTGCTTCGCTACAGGGGCAGTGATGTAAGAGATGGGAGGAGCCTGCACAGAGCCAGCAGCCAATGCTTCGAGGCTGCCTGCGGTGCCGCATTTTTTAAAAAACATTTTTTCTTGTCCTTAGCGATGCGTTGGCGCTCAGCTCAGTCAGCTGAGCGCTTCTTCTTTTTGTAGCGCCGGGCGCCGGCCCTGCTGCTCATCAGGAAAAGCAGCAGTGGCTGGCAATGGGAGCTGGCACTGGGCGGGCCTGGGCTGGAATTGGGTGGGCCTGGGCCCACCCAGGCCCACCCGTAGCTACGCCCCTGGTTGGTGGGTGATTAGGTTTTGTGGAACTGGTGCTGCATTAAAAGGTTTTTTTGTTTGTTTGTTTGAACTGAGTTTGGAGTAAGGGGTGGTGCTGCACCACAACCCTGTGCCCTGAATGGGGGAGTTTGGTTGCAACCCTAAACACAGAATTGTAGGACCCCTTTACAGTATACAATTGGCTGTGCAGCATTTAGCACACGCTAATCGTTAGCTTGCACTAAATCCGTTAGCACACTTCAGTAAAAGGACCCATATGCTTCTTCCTACTCTTCAAATATTGAGTGAAGATTATTATTACAACATCACTTATTGCAAACTACAATTAAATACTGCTTTTGTATGTTATTTTTACCAAGGAAAGATTTATTACAGGATTTAGTAATCCACAGTATCTCAGCACTGCAATTTATCACAGTAAATTTCATTTTGTGCTGCTACATACAAGAAGATCACACATTCTTGCCTGTATGATAGAGAGCCCCAAGCCAAGCCAACCATGTTTTGAAGGTCTGGCCTGATCCCCCACCCCCCATCCATAGATTAAATTGTGTGGTTCCTTAAACCCACATACTGTTTTTAAAAAGTATCACTGGCTTCTTCACCCAACCGCTTATCTCTGATTGCTGTTATTAAAAGTCAGCAGACCATGGACCCCCTTTTGCCACCGGTACTCCCATTATTACCCTGAAACTCATGTCATGACCCCTAAAGTCTACAGGGGGTTAGGAGTGAACCCTGGTTGTTCCAGCCTCATCAGTTTCTTGATCCAAATTGGCACTCTTCAGGTCCCTTTCAGTACTGTTTCCTCTAAGCTGAGTGAGAGTCTTCGAATTGTACTGCTGCTAGTGGGAGTGGCAAGACTTTAAGTGGAGGACTCCCGCTCAGCTTAGAGGGAAGAGTGCCTATCAGCAGGATCCACTTGGGGCCTAAAGGATTTCATTTTGGATCTGGGAACCACTGAGGTAGGAGCCACCAGGGATCATGATGTACATTCCTGAGGTGCCATGGAGTCATGGACCTACAACACCGCAACTTTCCAAAAAATGGATCAGAGTAGAAAGGTTTGGGTCAGGGAGCCTGCAACATCCTAACTTTTTCAATGAAGGATCAGTCAAGAGAAGTTTAATATTTTGAAAAAAAAAAAAAAAAAAAGAAAAAAAGAAAAGGATTGCCAGGGATTAGAAATATTTCTACAGATCAGTAAAAGTGGGTAGAGGGGGCACACATTAACTTCCCAGCTTAAATATTCATGTGTTATTCTGTATTATTAACAAATAATGCATGTTATTGCCAAGTAGAATAAGCTAAATGACAAATAATGTTTGTTATTGCTATAATACAGCATTGGAAATAGGAACCTAAATTCTGCAAGGGTACTTGGAGCTTCTGTAGATATGGACACGTTATCTTTTAATTATTCAGCAATATTTTGTCTTTTGGCATTGATTTTGTTGTAATCGGCACTTTTAGGAGAGATTTTCTCAGAAATTAGTGAAATCAGTGCTTTGATCTTCAGTTTGAAGAAAAGTATATATTTATCTGCAGCTTATAACTCCCTTTCACTTCTTTTCTCAGCATGCACCAAAAAATAGATAAATCTGAAGGGGAAGGCAGGGAAATCCAAAAAATTTAGCCCAACACAGTATATATACTCATGCATCATGTCTTCCTGTTCCCCACTCATTCTGTTGGTCACGAAAATGTACAGTTATATTCATACTGCTTAAGACAGAACTTTCTCTTAAAGGAAAATATACTAGCCAGAGATTCAACACAGGAAGCTTATGAGCCAGAAAACTGGATACCAGTCACAAACACAGCAGTATGGTGAATGTTACATTAGTGGAGAAAGGCCTGATGTGGCCACGTTTCGGCATATGTCTGCATCAAGGGCATCTACATATATAGAGAATAAATAAAAATATAAATAAAACAAAATAAAACATGGAAAAGAAAATAAGATGATACCTTTTTTATTGGACATAACAATACATTTCTTGATTAGCTTTTGAAGGTTGCCTTTATTCGTCAGATCAGAAATAAGCAAATGTTGGTAGATGACAGTATATATGAGTGAAACATCAAAGCATTTCAGTGACAGTCTAACAGGATGGGGGTGGATAGGTGAGAGTCAGGGAGACAGGAAGCTGACAGAGCAATACAATTTACAAAGAAATACAATTTTATGCTTTATAATGGACTAGAAAACCCAGATCTTTGTTAAGTCCTATCTGATGGATGTCAAAAGATTTGATCATTCTGACTTCAAAGGTCTTACATTCCTGTATTGTTTTAAAGTTCCCTTTCAGGATCCTTACCATAAAATCACTGGTACAGTGTTCTGGTTTTGTAAAGTGCTGTCCCACAAGTGTGTCATCTTTGTTGGTACTGGCATTTTTCATATGATGTCTATGTAAATTAAATCTCTTCTTTAGCATCTGACTTGCTAATTCATTGAGGTTGTTTATGCCCCAGTACACAGTGAGTTCCAACATAACTGCCACACGATACCTTTCAGACTCCTGATGCAGACCTGTTTTGGCCGAAACACGATTCATGTTGAGTCATTTGAAGAATAAAGATTTTTTTGGAACCTTGGCTTTTGAATGTCCTTTTTGCTGTTGGTCACCTCCACTGTTCATTTTCTTCATTTGGATACCTATGTGTTCTTTTTTGCTGCTTTTTGTGTTGCAGTCATGGTATGGGCAGAGAATGGGCATGGAAGTGTTAAACGAGATAGCATGCTACACTTGTCAGCAATCGTAAATGGTGTTGAGCTGCCTGCTAGCCCTGTGTTTAATTACTCCTGATTAACATACCTTTTGTTCATTTTGCCATCCTCTGATTCCTGAGGGAGGGGGGAGTTCTCAGAGGTCAGAAGCTGGTTTAATATTACTCTATATTAATTTTAAGTATGTCCAGCGTATGTCATCCTGACAACACTTACCACCCATACAGTGGCGTAGCCACAGGTGGGCCTGGGTGGGCCAGGGCCCACCCACTTAGGGTTCATGCCCACCCAACAGTAGCACACATTTAGTGGTAGCTGGTGGAGATCCCAAGCTATATCAGCTGAAGACTTCCCCCTGATGGTAAGCCAAGATGTAAAGAAGCATTTTCTCGCCAGCTGAGATTTTTTTGGTGCTGGTGGGGGAGAATACTTGGTGCCCACCCACTTCTTGCCTAGGCCCACCCAAAATCTGTTGTCTGGCTACGCCCCTGCACCCATAACTGGCTAATGCACTGTTAATATTCTTCCAAGGAACCACTCCTGCTCCCCATCCAGGGCTCTGCATCATGAAGGGGCACTGGACACAGTGGTAGAGAGCAATCTGAGGAGGAAAGAGATTTCAGCAAGGCCTTTGATATTGGTCTACATAGGCAACTCATTCAAAAACTGAACACCCTTGAAGCACCTCATAAACAGAGATATTAAGTCCCCACAATTATTGCGGCCAGATGCATAAGTACATAAGTACATAAGTAATGCCATACTGGGAAAAGACCAAGGGTCCATCAAGCCCAGCATCTTGTCCACGACAGCGGCCAATCCAGGCCAAGGGCACCTGGCAAGCTTCCCAAATGTACAAACATTCTATACATGTTATTCCTGGGATTTTGGATTTTTCCAAGTCCGTTTAGTAGCGGTTTATATGGACTTGTCCTTTAGGAAACCGTCCAACCCCTTATTAAACTGTGCTAAGCTAACTGCCTTCACCACATTTTCCGGCAATAAATTCCAGAGTTTAATTACATGTTGGGTGAAGAAAAATCTTCTCCGATTTGTTTTAAATTTACTACACTGTAGTTTAATCGCATGCCCCCTAGTCCTAGTATTTTTGGAAAGCGTGAACAGACGCTTCACATCCACCTGTTCCACTCCACTCATTATTTTATATACCTCTATCATGTCTCCCCTCAGCCATATATAGTAATTTGCATTTTCACGTAGGACCAGAATAAGAAAATGCTGGTTCTCCTCCTACTGGTCACTGTGCACAATTTGTGACAACTGAACAGTATATTCCCATGTTAAGCCACATTAACTGCAAATTTTACTTAGTCCTTTATGCAATTGCTCTATTAAATGTTTTTTTATCTATGTTTAAAGTGGTGTATTTCTTATTTATGCTTTGACAGGTAGACCTGTATGTTTCTAAATGACTAAGGAATTGGCATTGGCATAGTAGAATTCCATATATGAAAGGCTGACCTCTAGTGATATAACCACAAAACTACCACTGAAGTCATGGCTGCCATTTTAAAGCACAGTTACTAGTGCGGGTTCACTACTGCCCCAATGACCCACTAGACTAGGCCCGGGGGAGGGGAGCTACTTACACATGAGGAGGCAGAATATGTTATTCTGACGGGGTCTGGGGGCTGCAGAATCAGGGGAATGAGAATGAGAGGGGTGTAAGGAATATGTACTATGTTTTCGGGGTCCTGGGGTGCCAAATCAGGGGAACGCTGTAGTGGTGGTAGGGTTCAGGTCATGTAGTGGGGGAGGGATCAAGTGTTAGAGATGCAGGACACTACTGAGGGCTATGCAAATGCCAGCTGTTTTTCAGAGCTGGTATTCGCATAGCTAGGTGATCAAAGTTAGGACTACTATTTATGTGGTCCATTTGGTCGCTTAGCTATACAGGTGCTGACACTGAATATTATCAGCATCTGCTTAACTGCCAGCTCCTCCTGACTCCTCCTGTGGAATGTCCCTCTCCAGCCCACATTTCTAATAGCCAGTAAGAGCCGATATTCACTGGCATTTCCCACTTAAGTGCAGCTAAATATCAGTGGCCAGCCCACTGAATGCTTGCTTAAATTGCTTTGAATATCGACCGGTATAATTTTAGTGCACAAATAGCACTAAATGAGGGTTTAGGAGGTTAGTTACTAAGGCACATCAAAGCAATAATGCATGATATTTACCAGTTATGCTTGCTGAACTGCAATTGATTCTTTTGCTTCGCCTTCAATCAACTGATGTCTAGACTGGTTTTCCTCATACCTACAAAACCACCAATATACAGTCCTCTATGAGAATACTTTTTCCACCCCTTTTAACTTCAATTCAGGAGTACCACAAGGGTCCATTCTGTCCCCAATACTATTTAACATTTTCTTGGCTCCTCTCTTAACTTTAATTCAATCTCTAGACATGACTGTATAAATGTATGCTGATGACATTCAAGTGCTCATCCCCCGAATAACTTGCTCTACTAGTGAAATCTCCACTATAAACCATAAACTTACCCATATTTTGGGCTGGTTCAAAGAACACAGATTAGTTCTAAACCCAAATAAGTCTAAAACCTTACTATTTCAACATAAACCAGGTCGTACTCTACCTATTCCAATTCTTCTTGCTAATACTCCAGTGCCCCAGGTTGACACCATTCGCATTCTAGGAATACTTATAGATTCCAATCTATCATTTCTCCCACAACTCTCTCAGGTTATTAAATGTTCCTTTTATAAGATGCGACTCATTCTTTCTATTCATTTCCTAATTCTCCCATCTGTACTAAATGTATTAACTTATTCATTAGTCATTTCACAAATAGATTACTGTAACTCCCTTTACAAGGCCCTTTGGATAAAACACATTTGCTGCCTTCAGAACATACAAATCTCTAACTCCCATAAATATGAACGTGTTACTCCATTTCTTAAGGAAGCCCATTGGGTTCTGGTAACCCACCATATCACTTATAAACTTCTATACTTGTCTTCAAAATCCTTCTATCTCTTCCATCATCTCATCCCTTACTGCCCTTCATGAACTCTAAGATCTGCTCAAGTAATCAATTAGTTGTTCCCAGTTATCGAGAAATCATTCATGAACATACTAGATACGCCATCTTTAGTGTTCAAGGTCCCCAACTTTGGAAAAATCTCCCAGTGTCTTTTCACCTACAGACAGTACTTCATAAGTTCAAATCAGAATTACAAACACATCTTTTTTTTTCGATGCTTACAATTAAACTTCTTTGCATACCAAAGTTTACCTGGGGTTTCTCAAAGATACATGTGTGATATGTGATACTTCCTCTTGTTCTCTCCCTCCATCTTCTATCCTATCTAATATTGCAGTTCAGATTCAAAATGGCCGCTGACTAGTTCGGACGCTCAGCAAAGCTCCGAGAAAGAAAAAATGCCAAAGAGAAGGGGCCGCTTGTCCTCCGCCGTTGCCCCTCCACGGCAAAGTCTTCCTTTACAATCCACAATGATTAATTACCTTCGCGGAGCACAGATATCAGGAACACCGGGAGCAGGTCCGCTAGGTCGACCGGGTGGAAATGGAACCATTTCGGAGACCGCTGGACTGGAGCTATCGCTCAGCCCTGATGATAGGGCACCTCCCCCGCAACCCTCGGGAGCGAGTACGTCGACGCCGGATCCTAGCAGGACGCCACCGAAGAGTGTAGTCGTCCACAGGACCGAGGAGGAGAGTCGAACTGCGGACAGTGTGGACCTTTTTTGTGATCTAGGTGCCTCTCGAGGGGGAGATATGACACTTAACAACCAGCACCAGATGAAAGCTGTGACCGGAGATAAAGCACTACAGACCGCTGTTGCAGTTACAGAGGTACAATTTCCTAAATCCCAGAAACCTACTGAAATTACATTAGAGACTCTATACACTCTAATTGTGGACTTGGGGAGTTCCTTAAGTCCACAAATTAAACAATTATCTCAAGAAATGTCTAATATGGACCACAAGGTTCAACAGACTGAACTCAAGGTAGAGACAATATCGAATCGTCAAGAAGAATTGGAAAAACAAGTGAAAGAGGTTCATTTAAACCAAGAGACTATGATTAAAGATTTAATTTCCTTGAGGAGACGTACTGAATTCTTGGAGAATGTAACCAGAAATAACAATATCCGCTTCTTAAATTTTCCAAAAAAAGTTGGAGTTTTACCAAGGGAAATGCTTAGAAAGTATATTACTGAGACACATGGTGCTTCAGAGAAAATGGTTCCACCATTTACACAAATATATTACTTGCCCCTGAAGCGCCAGGTGCCTCAAGAAAAGTCAGAATTGGACATTTCATTGATATTGGAATCCTCAGATACTGAATTAGTCCAAGCTTCTACTTTAATTGCCACAGTAGCCTTGTCGCCAGATAAACACTGGCTGATGAGACTTTTCTTCCAAAATAAGGATAAGAGTTTCCTTGGTTTAAAAGTTAGTCTCTTCCCTGATGTGACTAAGGAGACTCAAAAACGTAGACAGAGATTTTTACTTATGAGGCCTGGTGTAATTCAGTTAGGAGGTACGTTTTTTCTAAAGTACCCGTGCAAATGCCTAGTTAAATATCAATCTAATAAATATGTGTTTAATGAGCCGGCACAGCTTTCTTCATTTTTAGCTGCAAAAGGACAAGGGAGTAATTAACTTAGAACCCTATATACTAAGAGTAGATATCTTCTATGAGCATCCGATAAAGGAAAGCTTCCTTAATTATTTTCTTTTGGAATCCATGATGTAATTTTTGAATCTCACTAATGTGGACTTTAATTAACATGCTGTAATTGTTTGAATGTTAACTGGTTTCCTTATATAGTTGAACAGTGATGTTATTTACTTGACAAGTTTATTTTTGCTTGTTTTAATATATCTAAATTGATAAATAAAGAATTTAAAAAATAATAATAATATTGCAGTTCTACCCTTTATCCTGCAACTCATGTCTGTGTTTAATGTTTTAACTTGACTTCTCTGTTTCTGCCTCTCTCTGCTATTTTAGATTGCCTCCCAGAAGGTTTCCCATAGGGCAGGATAATAAAAATTAAATAAACTTGAAATTTGATTATATTACTGTAATGCATGTTAGTTTAAGTCACCATGGGAAATGGAATAATGAGATGCAAAGTATGCAAATCCATGCAAAACATCTCAATATTATGTAAATTAAATAACACAGCTTGTCCATATATAGCGACTTGACCCTTAACTGTAGTATCACAGGACTACTGCTAGGGGTTGCCAATGCCATTTTAAACCTGGCACCAACAAGGGCAGGAGTAACTGGGGATTGCTCCTGCCCCAGAACCCCTAGATCACTGGGGGGGGGGGGGGAGGGCTACAAGAAGGTCAGGTCTTCAGAGGGATATCTTCTGAGGGGAGTCTATATAGGAGGAAGGGGTTTGTTTTGGAGGGAGAGCACTTTTTAGCTGGCATGTCTTTTTGGAGAGGGAAAAGCAAGCTTCAGCTCCTGCCTCTTTAAAAAGGCTCCCATTAATTGTCTGTAGCACTGAGATACTGCAGGTTAGTGACTCCTAAGAAAAACTAAGGTGCAGTGTGCACAACAGGCAGAGCCAGCATTGATGCTCCATTAATATCCTCTATTTCATCCCACTTTGGTTGTACCACATCAGGGGCGTATCTGGAATCCGGCGGTAGGGGGGGCCAGAGCCAGAGAGGGGGGGCACATTTTTGCCTCCCCCCCCCCCCCCCCCCCCCCCGCCGCCGCCGCCTCTCTCCACCCCCTCCCCGCCGTCAATCCTCCCCCGCTGCTTACTTTTGCTGGCGGGGGGCCCCAACCCCCGCCAGCCGAGGTCCGACCCGCAATCTCCATATTTCGTCTTCCTCCGTGGCCATGTGCTTCAAGGAAGTAACGCTGCAGTGCTGATTCGTTGAATCCAGTTCGGCGTCTGACGTGCTGCGACGTCAGACGCCGAACTGGATTCAACGAATCAGCACTGCAGCGTTACTTCCTTGAAGCACATGGCCACGGAGGAAGACGAAATATGGAGATTGCGGGTCGGACCTCGGCTGGCGGGGGTTGGGGCCCCCCGCCAGCAAAAGTAAGCAGCGGGGGAGGGTTGAGGGTGGGGAGGGGGACCAGGGCGAAATCTGCGGGGGCCCAGGCCCCTGTGGCCCCACGCAGATACGCCCCTAAAGGCAATATATCAAACACATTATTCAACCATAGACACCACATTGCTAGGGCCAAACAAGTAAACATTTGCCCATAGATGTAAGCAAGGTAATTTTATATCAAGTTACTTGGGTACAGAGGCCAAATAAGCACTTATGATAAAGCTACTGTGTCTTTATAAAATAGCATCACAAAAGCTACTGAAATCACAGATAATATGCAGCCATGTACTGACTCATACATGTTTAATATACAGCACTTGTGTGTCTAGTAGCACTATGGAAATGGTAAGTAGTAGTAGTAGGGATTGATAAAAGGGAACAGGGCTGAATTACACATGCAAGTGTGTATTTTGTTTTATTTTATAATTATCAAGAAATACAATAAAATCACAAGAAGTTATTGTTTAAGAAAATACAGAATTACAATATAGCCATTAACCATTTTACAAGAAACCATACATAATTATATGCAGTTCACTTTAGACCATTAACAAAAGAGGGACTAGTGAGACATATATTCAGGGAAATAAATAAGAAATAACAAAAAATAAGGGCATCTGTTTAATCCTGGTGATTCTTCCATCATCATCTACTAAATTGGATACACTTCCAGATGCAGAATAGACAGAGAAAAACATTTTGAATCAATAACAAAATCTCAATTGCTCTGAGATGAAGAACACATAATTCACAACACTAAATTTTCTCAAAGGTTTTACAAGGACAGCAAAGAAAAAAAGAAGCATCCTTATGGTACACTTTTTTTTTTATAAATTCTTTATTGGAACAACTGGTAATTACAAAGGTCAACAAGAAGACAGTGCAAACCAAAAGCACAGAAGCTCCACCTAACAAAGCAGCAGGGAAATTGAACACCCCTAGAGAACCCCCCCCCCCCCCCTCCACACACACACACATACAGGTGAGCAAATACCTGATGAACAATAGGAAAAAAACAAGGCCCATAAGACCCGCCAAGCAAAAAGAGGTCTATAGGTGCTTTTCCTCCAGGGAGTATAGGGATGCCCTGTGTGCACATGGGAGCCCATAGTATGCTTCTTTAAAGCGGTCAGCATAGACATCAAACAAATAAAGTCCACCTTGCATTGGAGCACATCCACGGGCACTGTAGCCTGTTTCCAATGTGACGCAAGACACAACTGGGCAGTCGTAGCTATCAAAGCCATCAGTCACTGCTTCTCAGGAGGATCCAGCCAAGATAGTCCATAGTTAAGAAGGAAAGCCCCCATGTCCACAGGAATACGCCAATGGAAAATGACCCCCAATAGGACTGTGCCACAGGACAATCCCACCAAATATGATGAAATGTCCCCAATTGCGAGCAGCCTCTCCAACAATGCCCCAGCCCTGTTCCATAGCGATTGAGCAGGGATATAATACCACTGAAACTGCATCTTATAACTCTTGATCATATTAGCAGCAATAGAGACATGCAAGAGATTTAAATAAATCTTCCCCCATTGTTTGGAATCCCAATGGCGTCCCAACAGAGTTTCCCACTTGTGTTCATAGGAAGATGTGGAGGGGCTGCTATACAACAATGCTTTATAAAGATGCGAAATGAGACCCACCCCCATACCCAGCTGAAAGTCGCACACTTCTTGATGCATTGAAAGAAATATTTTTCTCCTGAGTGGCCTTAACAACATCTGGAAATATCCAAGTCTTTCGACCCTTGAACAATTCTTGAGATTTCCTAAACTACAAATGCTTGGCATGGCTAGGGCTTCCTCTAAGACAAATGACAGTAATAAGGTAACTCTAACAATCACCTCTCATCTTTTAAAAAAAGCTAATAAATCCAAAATTCTCATAAATTGCCTACTGTCATCATTCTGCACAATGAGGGATTTGGTATTTGGAATACAGTAAATTTTATTAATTGGTGATGTCGCTTGATCCTTGATTTTTTTTTTTTTTTAATGCTACTCCAAGATATCTTCAAAAAATTTGTCTAGGAGCAATCCCTGTAGGCTTATGGAAATTCAGGAGGCAAAAATTTAACTGCCTGAACTGATTTTCTATCTGTTCCAATTTTTGGCATAATACCGTTTTATGCTGCATGACAACAGCATTGAAATTCTCAGTTCCCTTAACAGCCTCTTCTACTTTAAGTAAGTCTCTCCACACAAGAGCAGGATTTTCATTCCACGCATTCATGTCCATTTTAATAACTAAAGCTGCAATATCGAAGAGAATTTAGTACCAACAGTATCTAATTTAACCAAAACTGCCCAAAATGAGTCCATGGTCACACCAGTTTAGTTTAAAAATGGAAGAGATACATTCGCATTCCATAGTACCATGATCTTCCTAAGCTATCAATCTTTGCTAATCCAAACCCAATTGAAATCTCCTATCTACATTGGGAGCCTCTCCTTCGGCACTAGCATTCCCACTGCTTATCTGCCAGCTGGACAGCATAGCTAATGGGACCCCCAACTCCTTCTCCTACACAAATACTGCTGCTTCTAGTTGCTCCGACAAGATGAACCACTCCTGTTCTCCATCTGGGCTGAAATCATTGGTAAGCACCATTTTGGGCTCTGTATCATGAAGATGGACTAGACACAATGGAAGAGAGCAATCTGAAGGGGAAAGAGATTTCAGAAAGATCTTTGATGTGGTTCCACGTAGACAACTCATAAATAAATTGAGCACCATTGTCCTGTGCACAGACTTAAGAAGCTGTTGCTCTGCCATATGTGATCAAGAAAACTGCTGGAAGTCATCTTGGACGCTCAGTTTTACTACCAGGGCAAAGTCCTTGTTTGTCCCTGGTTAGTTGTATATGTTTTACCCCTGATGCAGCCTATTTGGCGAAACATGGCCACATCGGGCTTGTTTGAATAAAGACCTTTTGGACTTTGCAGTGTCTGCTTTGGTGTTTGTTGTCTAAATTCTAATCCGTGCCAATTAGTGCTCATTATTGCTTGTTAAGAGCTGTTATCAGCGCTCATTAGCTTGTTAAGCTTAAGTTACATCCATTGTTATAAAATCCATGCCAATTTGGGTGAGGATTTCTAGGTGCACTATGTAGAATCCCGGGGGAAAGTGACTGACTGCGTTAGAAACCATTTGAGTGGAAGGTGACCTAGGGTAATAGTAAATGTAGTTCACTTTGAGAATAAGGGTGTTAACAATGGTGTTTTGCAGAGATCAGTGCTTTGCTTGATCCAGTAATATTATGGAAGAGCTGTTGGGTAAGGTTTGCCTCTTTGCAGATGATACCAAAATCTGCAATAGGGTAGACATCCTGGAAGGTGCAGATAACATGAGGAGAGATCTAGAGAAGCTTGGAGATAGTTTTAGTATTTGATAGCTATCTTTTAATGCTAAAAACTGCAGGCTCATGATATTGAGCTTAAAAACCCAAGAGAATGGTAGGGAGTGAAGTACTTCTATACACAAAAAAGAGTGGGACCTGGGGTGGTCATAGTTGATGATCTTAAGAAGGCCAAATGGATTAAAAAAAAAACATGATGGCTAGAAGGATGTTTGGGTGCATAGAGAGAGAGAGGAATGGCCAGCAGGAAAAAGGAGATGATAGTGTCTCTATATAAATCTCTGATGAGTACAATTCTGGAGACTGCACCTTTAAAAAAATATAAACAGGATGGAGTCAGTCCAGAGGGCAGCTACTAAAATGACCAGTGATCTTCATCATAAAGCATATGGGGACAGACAAAGATCTTTTTAATAAGTGTGGGAAAGGAAAAATGTAGAGTCATTTAAATACCTTTATGGTATAAATGCATAGGAAGTGGGTCTCTTTCAATTAAAAGGAAGCTCTGGAATGAGGGGTTATAGAATGAGAATGAAAGGGGACATTTTCTGGATTTGTGCATGCAATTTAATTACTTAACAAGCCAATCAGGGCTGATGATCAGCCAGTGAAAGATACGTTTTTCACTCATCTCTTTGAAATATTAAGAAGAGATTTTGATAACTTTAAATGCAGTGAATAGATTTTACATGTTATAATAGTTTGTAATAAAAGTTGCTAAATATAAAATAAGGTGATGATAAGAAAATTTGGAGGATTTTTATGATCACTGATGGTGGTATGACTGTGAGGTTCTTCCATACGTTCCTTATTGGAAGTATGAGAGCCACTGAGGTCTTTTCCCTCCATTGAAATGTGCTTAAGAAATTTTCATTAACTGTCATTTTATTTGGTTATCTTTCTCATAATCAGGTTCTAATAAGGGATTTGTATTGACATTTTGAATTAGTCCCTATAAGTCTATTAGTAGACATATTCATGGAATGGGTGGGCCATGGACATTTCTAAAATCTATGCGCGTTGTTATAGAATACACCTGGTCTGCGCCTAATTTAGGCGTTAGCATTTACACCAACTGCTCGTAACTAAATTTAGTCGTTCAGATGAGTGCTCAGCATAGTCTATAAACTGCACAGAAATTTAGGCTTATTCTATAAAGTACACCTAAATTTACATGTACTTTATAAAATATGCCTAAGCATATTTTGATTTGGCTCTGATTTTTTTAGGTGTGATATATAGAATCTAGTCCTTTATTGTCTCCTGGAAGTCTCTGTTCCAAATACATTGGGGGAGATTCTACATATAGTGCCTAAAAAATCGGCGCTGAAATCAGTGCTGGCTAAGCATATTCTAAAATTAGTGCCTAGATTTAGGCGTTGATTATAGAATGTGCTTGATATTTCAGCACCTAAATCTACGTGCATCCATTTACACCAATGAAAATTAATTGAATAACGAACCAATTAGTGCCAACAATTGGCTTTTAAGCAATTGGCACTAATTAGATTTAATTGGATGATACATGCTTACTTTACATGTGGCCCACAAATGGGTGAATGGAAAAAGGGGACGGTCATGGGCGTTTTGGGACAGAATGGGGAGAGTTTCAGTTACATGTGTAATTATAGAATAAAGGCCATCCACATGTAAATTTAGGTGCAGGCATTTGCACCATGTTTTCATTGGTTGCAAATAATGGTGCCTAAATGTACGTTGAATGATAATGCTTAAGTGTTATTCTATAAACCATGCCTAACTTCAGGTGTGGCTTATAGAATAATGCTTAAGTGGGGGGGTTTTCTGTGCCAGTTTTTTTTAGGCGCCATATATAGAATTTACCCCTTGATGTCTTTCATTGGTCTTTAAATGGATTATTACCTCATCAACCCATAATGCAGGCCCATGTTTAAGGTGAAATATTTACTTCAGTTAATATCAACTGTCAGCAGTAGGTTAAAGATATACACTATTTCACCCCTGATATAATTATAATTCTATAAAGGAGAAACCCCTTCACTGAAATCAATCAGCTGGTAAATGGACTAGAGGATATTTTATCAGGAAAATTTTCAAAATATGATTGAGCGATTCTTTATACACTCATCTTCCTCTCATACTGATGTTAAGGAAATGATAGCAATTTGGAACACCTTATTAGCTAATGCATTCTGCACCTTTTAGATTAATGCAAGAAATTTTTATTCTCCCTGTTTTCTACAGAATTAAAAATGTTGAAATGTACACATAGGAAATTGGAGAGACGTTGGCAGCACTCTAATTCTGACCAAGATAACCTAAAAGTGTTAAGACTTATAAAGAAAATTTAGCAATGGCTAAAAGATATTATTAAAATGACAAAATTGACAAAGGAAGTAATGACAAGAGAACTTGTTTGTTAGTCAAGTCGATGACTTCTAAACCTATAAATAACCCAGTAACAGTTAAATCAGCAAATGAATTGGCATCATATTCTAAAGAGGAAATTGAGATAATTAGAAGACAGTTTACATGTTATTTGGCTGATGAATCTGATAAAGGTGACTGTCTAAAACATGAAGATATTTTAGGTATTTCAGCTGATCAGGTTTGAACAGAATCTACTTCTATGACAATGGAGCAGTTATTAAAATATCTAAGACAGTACACAAGATCCCTGCTCCATGAGGATGTTGAAATCTCTATCAAGTAGTTCTTTATTTTGGCTGCTGAATTTAATTACTTAATGCTTTCTACAGGTAATTTCCCATTAGAAATAGCTACTATAATCGTGACACCCATTTTGAAGGATCAAACGAAGTCACCTGAGTTTTGCTCCAGTTATTTATATATAGCTAGCATTCCATTCCTTGCTAAGATTTCTGAATCTTTTGTAAAATCTCCTCAACTTCAAGATTACCTGGGTAAATTCTGTATTTTAAAGCAGATGCAGTCTGGCTTTCGAAAGACATTTAGCATAGAAACTTGTCTATTAGCATTAGTAATGAATTTGAAATTACTACTGGATAAAAGCATTCCTTCTATACTAATGCAATTAAATTTGTCAACAGCTTTTGATTTAGTTTATCATGATTTGTTACTGCTCAGGCTGGAATGTATTGGAATTACTGGAAGGGTACTTTTCCTGGTTTTTGGTTTTTATGAAAAATTGCAATTATGCAGTTATAAAATCTGGTATTACCTCAGACTTATAGAATTCAAATTGTGGGGTGCCTCAATGCTTCCCACTTTTGCCAGTGCTGTTTAATGTTTTTTTTTTTTTTTCAGTTCTCTCAATTTTGAGTTAAGATCATTAGGTTTGAAATATTACATTTATGCAGATGATATCCAAATTATTTTTCTATCAAATTCACTAAATGAAACTTTTTAAATTTATGACTACTACATTTACCAGAATATCCCAATGGATGCTTGCTCACAGATTGAAGCTTAATATAGAAATAATATCACTACTTTGGGTTGGAGGGAATAAGTGAAGACAGATGCAACAGAATGTCACAATGTAATTTCCTATGTAACGATAGGAGGAACATTTTAGACCCCTGCTCCAGAGCAGTGTCATTCAAACCTAATGAAGGGGTGGTCTATTCTGGGAAAATAGCCCAATAGCAGTGGATTCTCAAGAATTAGAGGGAAGTATAAAAACCCACAACTTGGAGCCAGGCTTTTGCTCTCCCAGAGGTATCCAGTATAGAGGCAGGACTGGTATTAAAGGGTGGCAAACAGGGCAATTGCCCACAGTCTGTATGCCACAGGGGGCACAAAGCCTGCCTCAAGCTAAAGAAGGCAGGGCCTACAGAAGGACTTTAGGGCCCCTACTTCCCAGTTTCTACCCTGGCCCCCTGAATGTCTTAACACCAGCCTTGGAGGAGTTGTAGAAATGCACAAGGTGGGTTCCCCACTCTGGGGCCCATTTGAGTCTTGGCTCCCTGATCTAGAGGCTAAGGAGAAGGAGGAAGATGCATAGAGGTTGTCAGTCTGGTCCGCAGCTGTTCCATGTATAAGAAATACAATAAGGAGTTGGCAGCTTGGTTCACAGTGTGCCATGCAGAGGAGAAAGGAGGGGTTATTGGCAAGATCTGACCCTGTCCTCAAGGAGAAGAAACAGAGTGAAGTTGCTGTTAGCCTACAGTCATGACTGGAAAAAGGAGTGAAGCTGGAGAGTGGTGGATCTGGGAGTAATGAGGACCTGTAAGAGAGTGGAGGTGGGACACAAGACCTAGGTAAAGGGGGAGTAAAAGATAGGATACCATATCCCCTCCCTAAAGGCTATTACCTGAAAATGTATAAAAAGGAGAGATTGGGCTACTAAAGGTAAAGAGAAGATTACAGAGAGGAGGAGGAGGAGGAGGAGTGGCCTAGTGGTTAGGGTGGTGGACTCTGGTCCTGAGAAACTGAGTTCAATTCCCATTTCAGGCACAGCTCCTTGTGACTCTGGGCAAGTCACTTAACCCTCCATTGCCCCAGGTACAAATAAGTACCTGTATATGTCCATATTGAGCCTGCCATGAGTGGGAAAGAGCAGGGTACAAATGTAAAAAATAAATTACTACTACTACTACTACTACTATTTAGCATTTCTATAGCGCTACAAGGCATACGCAGCGCTGCACAAACATAGAAGAAAGACAGTCCCTGCTCAAAGAGCTTACAATCTAATAGACAAAAAATAAATAAAGTAAGCAAATCAAATCAATTAATGTGAACGGGAAGGAAGAGAGGAGGGTAGGTGGAGGCGAGTGGTTACAAGTGGTTACGAGTCAAAAGCAATGTTAAAGAGGTGGGCTTTCAGTCTAGATTTAAAGGTGGCCAAGGATGGGGCAAGACGTAGGGGCTCAGGAAGTTTATTCCAGGCGTAGGGTGCAGCGAGACAGAAGGCGCGAAGTCTGGAGTTGGCAGTAGTGGAGAAGGGAACAGATAAGAAGGATTTATCCATGGAGCGGAGTGCACGGGAAGGGGTGTAGGGAAGGACGAGTGTGGAGAGATACTGGGGAGCAGAGTGAGTACATTTATAGGTTAGTAGAAGAAGTTTGAACAGGATGTGAAAACGGATAGGGAGCCAGTGAAGGGTCTTGAGGAGAGGGGTGGTATGAGTAAAGCGACCCTGGCGGAAGACGAGACGGGCAGCAGAGTTTTGAACCAACTGGAGAGGGGAGAGGTGACTAAGTGGGAGGCCAGCAAGAAGCAGATTGCAGTAGTCTAAACGAGAGGTGACAAGGTTGTGGATGAGGGTTTTGGTAGAGTGCTCGGAAAGAAAGGGGTGGATTTTACGGATGTTGTAAAGAAAGAAACGACAGGTCTTGGCAATCTGCTGGATATGAGCAGAGAAGGAGAGAGAAGAGTCAAAGATGACCCCAAGGTTTCGAGCTGAGGAGACAGGGAGAATAAGAGAGCCATCAACAGAAATAGAAAACGGGGGGAGCGGGGAGGTGGGTTTGGGGGGGAAAATGAGAAGCTCGGTTTTGGTCATATTTCATTTCAGGTGGCGTTGAGACATCCAGACAGCAATGTCAGACAAGCACGCTGAAACTTTGGTTTGGATGCAAGGTGAGATATCAGGGGTAGAAAGGTAGATTTGGGAGTCATCAGCATAGAGATGGTAGGAAAAGCCATGAGATGAGATTAATGAACCAAGGGAAGAAGTGTAGATAGAAAAGAGGAGGGGACCAAGAACAGAACCCTGAGGTACGCCGACAGGCAGAGGGATAGAAGTAGAAGAGGATCCACCAGAGTGAACACTAAAGGTGCGGAGGGAGAGGTAGGAAGAGAACCAGGAAAGGACAGAGCCCTGGAATCCAAGTGAGGACAGGGTGTCGAGAAGTATGCTGTGATCGACAGTGTCAAAGCAGCGGAAAGATCAAGAAGAATGAGGATAGAATATTGACCTCTGGATTTAGCCAGTAATAGGTCATTGGAGACTTTAGTAAGCGCAGTTTCGGTTGAGTGGAGAGGGCGAAAACCAGATTGTAATGGGTCAAGAATAGCATGTGAGGAGAGAAAATCAAGGCAGCGGCGGTGAACAGCACGCTCAAGTAATTTGGAGAGAAAAGGAAGGAGGGATGGGTCGGTAATTAGAGGGACAAGTAGGGTCGAGTGAAGCTTCTTAAGGAGAGGTGTGACCACAGCATGTTTAAAGCAGCAGGGACAGTCGCAGTGGAAAGTGAGAGGTTGAGAATGTGACAGATAAAAGGAATAAGAGCAGGAGAGATGGCATTAAGAAGGTGGGTGGGAATGGGATCAGAGGAACAGGTGGTACATTTTGAGGAAGAAAGGAGAAGTGTAGTTTCCTCAATAGTAACTTCAGGAAAGGAGGAAAAATAAATAAATTGTAACACCCATCTTTATGTGAAGGAGTGCAAGAGAAGCCAGATGCTAGAGAGGAGAGCACACTCCAGAAAAGACTGTAATATTTTAAACAATTTTGATACTTTTTGCAACTACCTTATTTTGTTTTCGTGGACTGTCTGCCTCATTATTTTCATAGCTCTGTTACCGATTGTATTTGTGAGTTAAAGGAATAACTGGTGAATGTTTGAGAAAAGTACATATTGCCTGGGGATGTGTGTTCTGAGTCAGACCTACAAAATAAACAGGTCTATGAAGAAAAAAAATGGCAAAAAGCAGGTTGTGGGAAGACAACATAAAGGTCAATCTGTCAAGCTTAGAAAAGTGTGTGATTTGTTGTAGAGAGAGGCTTGCAAAGTTTTAAATAGTTTTAAAACTGTATCAGGAAATCTGGAAGGAATAAAAGCCCAGATCCAAAAGTGTCTAGTAAGTGCTGGGTGAAGCTGGGATAGAAATACTATGTGCAATTTTGGAGAAAATAAGTCCTTTGTGAGATTCCCAATGGTAATTATGCTGTGGTTATCTAAAAAAGATTTGGCTACTCTCAGTGGCAATGTCTCCAAATGGATTAGTTTTGTGCATACCTTGACAGTAATGAACCTCACGTCTAAGCCACGGTATGTGGAGTACGGTCTCAGTCGCTCAAATTTACTGCCAATGTTCACCATAGCCCTTGCTTCAAGCCAAAGACAGCTTCCTTCTGGAGTTTGTAAGATTTTACTTATTCAGTCAACCTATCCAGGTATGCTTGAAAATTCTTCTTAATCAAGCCTGTGTTTCCCACTGCAATGGGAAATGTATCTTGCTGCCATATATTCTTGATTTTTGACTACATTCTTGGTATTTGAATATCTTCTTCCTCTCAGCCTGATTTACAGAATAGTTGCCTGGAACTGACACTTTTATATCAATGCCATTCTGGTGTTTTTATCCTTTACCACTATGTCCAGTTTGGCTACTGTATGAAATGACCAGGTTCACCTAAAGGACTGGAAGTGCTGTGTAAATCACTGCTAATTTTTCCTTACGTTTCTTGACTATTATGTCTCTTCAACTGTGTTTTTTTTCTTTTACGTTTTTTTTAATGTTTTATTTTTAATTATAAGCCACTTTGATTTGATTCAGTATTGAAAGGAGCAGTATAGCATGATTTTAAATAAACATAAGTACAGAGAAGCGTTAAATATACTATAAAGATATCTCTACCTTAACCAAAGAAATTATACCACCCGTCTGATCTCGGTAGTAGACAGGCAGAGTCTATTAGGCTTATTTTCGAAAGAGAAGGGCGCCCATCTTTCGACACAAATCGGGAGATGGGTGTCCTTCTCCCAGGGTCGCCCAAATTGGCATCATCGAAAGCCGATTTTGGGCGTCCTCAACTGCTTTCTGTCACGGGGATGACCAAAGTTCATGGGGGTGTGTCGGAAGCATAGCGAAGGCGGGACTGGGGCATGCCTAACACATGGGCGTCCTCTACCGATAATGGAAAAAAGAAGGGTGTCCCTGACGAGCACGTGGGCTTTACTTGGTCCATTTTTTGATACGACCAACCCTCGAAAAGGTGCCCGAACTGACCAGATGACCACCGGAGAGAATTGGGGATGACCTCCCCTTACTCCCCCAGTGGTCACTAACCTCCTCCCACCCTAAACAAAACCTTTTTAAATATTTTTTGCCAGCCTCAAATGTCATACCCAGCTCCATGACAGCAGTATGCAGGTCCCTTGAGCAGTTTTAGTGGGTGCAGTGCACTTCAGGCAGGCGGACCCAGGCCCATCCCCCCTACATGTTATACTTGTGGTAGTAAATGTGAGCCCTTCAAAACCCACCACAAAGCCACTGTACCCACATGTAGGCGCCCCCTTTCACCCATAAGGGCTATGGTAGTGGTGTACAGTTGTGGGGAGTGGGTTTGGGGGGGGGGGGCTCAGCATGTTAGGGGGACCAGTGCACTACGAATGCTGGCTCCTCCCATGGCCAAATGGCTTGCATTTGGTCGTTTCTGAGATGGGCGTCCTCAGTTTCCATTATTGCTGAAAATCAGGGACTACCGTCTCTAAGGTCGACCTAAATTTCGCGATTTGGGCGTCCCCAATCGTATTATTGAAATGAAAGATGGACGCCCATCTTGTTTCGATAATATGGGCGCCCTTTCGATTATGCCCCTCCACGTGTGCCCGGGAAATATTCTAACCTTTTCCAGAAGGCAAATATAGAAGTGTCTATGGGAGGAAGTGGTAGCATTAGGAACCCCCCACTCCCAACTATAAAATGGTAACACATTACTGAAACTATGTAATTGGCTTCTGAACCTCCCCGGTTACTAATCCTTGTTACTAAGGGAGAACCTTCACACCAATACCTTAGCATTATAGGTCCCAGCAATAGAAGCCTACATGCTATGCAGCCTAGGCTATTATTATTACATTTGTACCCCCGCTTTCCCACACAATGCAGGCTTAATGCGGCTTACATAGTCATTTGAAATACAAAGTTAATAGAATTTTAATAAAACAGTAGTAAAACAATGTAAAGTTGGGCTTAGTAGTGTATGATAAATTGAGCTAGATATATATGATTAGGATAAAAGAGGGTAGACAGAATAGGATAGTGTAATTTGGGAGAAAGGGTAAGGAGGGATAAAATTAAGGAGTAAAGGGTATAAGCAAAGATGGCACATATAGATAGGTTAGAGAGTAAGGCAACTAATTTAAAGAAAGTTGCACATGAAGTCAGAGAGATGGTTAACATATAGATAGGTATGAGCATAAGGAGTTAGAAAATAAGGTGACTAATTTAAAGAAAGGTGCACATGAGAATAATAGAATATTCCTTCAGAAAGAAGATCTGAGGCAACAAAAGAAAATCTTGTCAAATGAATCTGATTGACTTCTTTGACTGGGTGACCAAAGAACTGGATAAAGGTCATGCAATAGATGTAATCTACTTGGATTTCAGCAAAGCCTTTGATACAGTCCCTCACAGAAGACTCATGAATAAGCTGACAGGGCTGAAATTAGGATCCAAAGTAGTGAACTGGACTGGAAACTGGCTGACCGACAGGCGGTAGAGGGTGGTGGTAAATGGAATCAGCTCTGAGGAAAGGAAGGTGAGTAGTGGAGTGCCTTAGGGTCGGTGCTGGGGCCGATTCTGTTTAACATACATGTGCGAGAGTTGCTAACCTAAACATGTATATCCTGGAGGAAAGGAGAATCAGAGGTGATATGATACAGATGTTCAAATATTTGAAAGGCATTAATTTGCAAACAAACCTTTTCCAGAGATGGTAAGGTGGTAGTAATAGAGGCATGAATTGAAGTTGAAAGGGGGCAGACTCAGGAATAATATCAGGAAGTATTTTTTCACTGAGAGGATGGAAGATGCTTGGAATGCTCTTCCACAGGAGGTAGTGGAGATGAAAACGGTAATGGAATTAAAAAATGCATGGGACAAACACAAAGGAATCCTGTTTAGAAGGATCAGATCCAAACAAGCTTAGAGGAGATTAGGTAGGAATTGGAAAGCCAGTGCTGGGCTGACTTCTACGGTCTGTGCCCTGATGGAGGCTGAATTAGATTTGGATGGGCCGGAGTGGAGCTTTTCGGGAGCCTGGGCAGACTTCTACAGTCTATGCCCTAAAAATGGCAAGGATAAATCAAGGACATGTATACATACCATATGTGAGTTTATCTTGTTGGGTAGACTGGATAGATCATACAGGTCTTTATTTGCCGACATCTACTATGTTACTTTGTAAGAAACTCAGGGAGTGAGAATTATTATTGTCCAAAGAGCCGCAGCATGGGATGCTACATATCTCTCAGAGCACTAAGACAATTGAACAGGACTTGGAAGGACTTAAGAAGAGGGGTTGATGAATTATTGACCCAAATATCCATGAACAACATTTACTACCAAAGATATAAATTTTATCAATGGGGGAATAAAGCAAGATCCTTAGTAGCCAAGTTGTCTGGGTCTGATGGTACCAAGTATAAGGAGTATTTTCATTATGATGTCTAAGTCTGACTTTGAATGTTTTACTCAAAACATCCAGAATCTAGGTGGTGATATAGCAATTCTCGAAACAGCAAAGTGTCTATCTTTTTTTTGAAAATGGCCATTTGCTAGATGTTTTTGCATTCTGTGGGTTTATCTTTTTGGTCCATTTTTGAAAAAAAAAAAATGGTCTAAGTGAAAAATACGCAAAATCAAGTCATTGGGATATAGGAGGAGCCAGCATTCTTAGTAGACTGTCTACACAGACATCCCAGCAGATCAGAAGGGCACCCTAGGGGCGCTGCAGAGGGTTTCACATAAATGCTCCCAGGTACACATCTCACCCTTACCCCCTTATATTGCATGGTGAGCCTTCCAAAACTCACGAAAAACTTACTGTACCCAAGCATACACCACTACAATAGTCCTTATATCTGCAAGTATCACCAATATGTGTGTAAAGGTACGTTTTTGGTGGATGTGGGGTGGGGGGAACTGACACATTCTACCACAAGTGTAATAGAGTGGAGTATGAACCTGGGTTCCCTTCTCCACAGTGCTGGCTATAACATCTGAGACTGTCATACAGGATGGAATGTACACATCTATAGGGGGTGGGAGGGGGGGGTCAGTGACCACTATGGGAGTAAGGGCGGTCTTTCCTTTAATTTTCCAGTGCTCATTTAGGGCACTTTTTTGTGGTATAGTCATTATTAAAACAGGTCTAGCTCAAACCATATTAGTTTTAGTCCTGGACGTTTTTGTTTTGTTCCATTATGGCAGAAAAATGCCCAAGCGCCCAAATCCTGCCCTTAACATACCCCAACATGCCCCCTTGTGATTTGAGTGCACTGTGGATGAACAGCATAAAAACGGTTAGAAAATGTGCTTCAAAAGTAGCTATTTGAATGTTTTGGCAAGCAAAACGTCCACATGCTGCTTTATGCCACTTTTTAAAGATTTCTCTTTCAAAAATGAGCCCTATATGTCAGCTGGAGACACTGAGAGCTAGTTTTTAGAATTTCCCATTGGTGTTTAGTTTTTAAATCACTGCTTCAATCGATCAAGGCTTAAATATTTATCTAATTTATAGAGTATGTTCCTGTGAAAACTCTTCGCTCCTTCCAATAAGTTCTGTTGATGATTTACTATCTACCAGGAAAACCACTTCATATACCCTCAAGCTTTCAAAATTGCCCTGTTCTTTGTCAAGAAATTAATTATTTGAAAGAACGCTAAAGCCTGTTTATTCAACCAGTCTTTTGAATAACCAGATTTTTGGTACCAATTCTTATAAAATAACCATAAAAATAAAATATTGTTATTGATGTGAGATATTGATTTGGATGGCTGAGAGTTGGATTTTTATTATTATGGTTTAATGTTAATGTATTTTATTTTATTGTTAGCATACCTTGGGCTTATTAGTGGGAAGTAAATATAGAACTGGATAATGTGGAAAAATTGAAAGAAAGGTAAACTTGGAAGATGTACTGAGTCAAATTAAAGTTAAACAGTGATAAATCACCTGGACCAGATAGAATACAAGTCAGGGTACTGAAAGAACTCAAACATAAAATTGCTGATCTGCTGCTAGTGATCTGTAACCTGTCATTAAAATCATCTGTAGTACCTGAAGATTGGAGGGCAGCCAATATGATGCTGATTTCTAAAAAGAGTTCCAAGGGTGATCCAGAAAATTACAGACCAGTAAGCCTGACTTCAGTACCGGGCAAAATAGTGGAAGCTATTATAAAAAATAAATTACTGAACATGTAGACAAGCATGGTTTAATGGAACAGAATCAGCATGGATTCAGCCAAGGGAGGTCTTGCCTCACCAAGTTGCTTCATTTCTTTGAAGACATGAATAAACATCAATAAAGGTGAGCTGATTTGATGTAATGTATCTAGATTTTCAGAAAACATTTGATAAAATACCTCTTGAGAGACTCCTGAGAAAATTAAGCTGTCATGGCATAGGAATCAATATCCGTCTGAGGATTAAGAATTGGTTATTGGACAGAAAACAGAGGGTAGGGTTAAATGGCCACTTTTCTCAGTAGAGGAGGATGAATAGTGGAGTGCCACATGGATCTGTACTGGGACTGGTGCTATTTAACATATTTAAACATGATTTGGAAATCGGAAAGACAAGTGAGGTGATTACATTTGCAGATGACACAAAACTATTCAAAGTTGTGAAAACACTATGGATTGTGAAAAATTGCAGGAAGACCTTAGGAAACTGGAAGACTGGTCATTCAAATGGCAGATGAAATGTAATTGTAGACAAGTGCAAAGTGATGCACATTGGGAACAATAATCCAAATCATAGTTATCTGATGCTAGGATTCACTATAGGAGTCAGCACTCAAGAAAAAGACTTTGGTGTTTATTGTAGACAATACACTGAAATCTTCTGCCCAGTTTGCGGTGACGGCCAAAAAAAGCAAAAATGATGCTAGGAATTATTAGGAGAAGACCAAAATATTGTAATGCCTTTGTATCACTCCATGGTGCAACCTCACCTTGAGTATTGCATTCAATTCTGGGTGCTGTATCTCAAAAAAGATATTGTGGAATTAGAAAAGGTTCAAAGAAGAGCAATCAAAATGAGAGGGGATGGAACTGCTCCCATATGAGGAAGGGCTTAAGAGGTTAGGGTTCTTCAGCTTGGAAAAGAGATGGCTGGGGATTGGGGGGGGTATGATTAAGGTCTACAAAATCCTGAGTGGTGTGGAGCAGGTGGAGGTAGATCAGTTTTTCACTCTTTCAAAAAGTACAGACCAGTGGACACTCAATGAAATTGCATGGAAATACTTTTAAAACAAATAGGAGGAAGTATTTTTTCACTCAATGAATAGTTAAGCTCTGGGACTCGTTGCCAGAGGATGTCGTAACAGCGGTTAGAGTATCTAGGTTTAAAAAAGGTTTGGACAAATTCCTGGAGGAAAAGTCCATTGTTTGTTATTGAGATGGACATGGGAGAAGCCACTGCTTGCCCTGGAATTGGTAGCATGGAATGGTACTACTAAATGGATTCCTGCCAGGTACTTGTGACCTTGATTGGCCACTGCTGGAAGCAGGATACTAGGCAAGATGGACCATCGGTCTGACCCAGTATGACTATTCATATTTTCTTATGTTCTTCCCTTCCATTTTATTGTCATGACAGACTTTTTGCCCAATCCCTATGAATGGAAGTTAAAGCTGTAAACTTTCATATAATGATCTGGGAGCGAGAAGACTTCTTCCCTTCAACACCTTACATATTTGGAGCTACATCTGTGGTTCTTTGAGTTTAATTCAGTATCTTTCAGACCAGAGGCAACTCACCATAATCAGTATTTTTTGTATCCCCCATTATAAACGCCCCTGCAAATGTGAATTGATGTTATTGACTCTTATGCAGTAAACTGCTAGCATATAACTTTTTCCCTTCAGCACCTTGCTGATCCGAGGTTCCTGATCTTAAAGCCACAGATTTCTATTTATTGCCAGCAGGGAACTTGTGTGCTTCAATATGGAGTGCACTCTTTCTAGTGACCTGCATTACACTGAGATAAAGATGAAATAAGTCATGTTCTTCCTGCCTACAGCAGGGTAGAGCATAATGGAAAATTTCACTTCTTTGAAACACTAGCAGAAGCCAAAAAAAGATGTGAGCTGAGAAAATCAGGATACTGTATGGACTCCTGGGTATAATATAGATTTAAGAAAGGAAGACATCTCCCCTGTGGATGCAGACATAATGCTAAATGTAGGCTTAACAAAATGTGCATCTAATGAAAAATAAAAAGAGAATGTGAAAAGACAGATAATAAGAAGGTATGCCACTCATAAAATTCTAAGAAATAGGAAGCATCTGACAGCAAAAAATAAAACCTGTAAGTGATTATAGTAAAGCATTTATAGTGCAATAGATCAAGTAAGGGTTTCATTTCCAATGGCTTTGACCCATGCATTCCATAAACATATTTTCTGATGATGTCCCTCATGCTGTAATTGCTTGTTCATTTGTAATCCAGTTCTTTGGGGTCAAGATGTAGCGTGATGTGATTAATTTTGCAGGATCTAGGAATTATAAAATGTATTGCTGGCAGAAACTGATCAGATGAACTCAATTCTGAGGAAGCAGATCTGGCCCCCTCATGGGCGTAGTTTGGGGCAGAGGGGTCCAGATGGCTTGTATGGTGGCAACTCTCTCTCTCCTTCCAACTCCTTCTTGCAGGCTCCAGTGTCACTCCTCCACTTCTCCACTCTGCTCCCGCTGCAGCCTTTCCATCTTCCGGGCTGCCAGCAGTGTTAGCAATGTAAGCATGCTGCCTCCTGTTTCCACGTAGGCAGGTTGCTTGCTGCAGAGGGAAGGAATCTGGGCTACGCAAAGGCAGTGTGCATACATTGCTAATGCTGCTGGCAGCCTGGAAGATGGAAAGGCTGCAGCGGGAGCAGAGTGGAGAAGTGGAGGAGTGACACTGAAGCTTGCAGGGGGGAGGGAGAGTGCGACATAGGACCCGGCGGTGGTGGCAGCGGGGGGGGGGGGGGGTGGAGGGAGACCGTGACACCGGAGTTGTAGGAAAGGAGGGAGGGAAGAGAGGGTGACACCAACCCTGTGGGGGGGGGGGGAGGGAGGCAGAGCGGCACCGAACTTGGGGAGGGAAGGAAAGCGACACAGGACCTTGTGGTTAGGGGGGAGGGAGGGAAAGTGACAATGGACCTTGTGGGGGTAGGGAGAGAAAGCAACACCAGAGTTTGTGGAAGGGGAGAGGGAGTGAAAGCAAAACCGGATCTTGGAGGGATGGAAGGAGGGAGGGGGAACCTGTACCTTGGAGGGAGGGAGGGAGGGAGGGAAGGAGCCCTACCATGGATGGAGGGAGGGAGGGAAGGGGAGCCCATACCTTGGATGGAAGGAGAGGGAGCGACACTGGACCGAGAAAGGAAGGGCATAGAGTATAGGGTAAGAGATATAAGAATGGCCTTGGAAGCAAGGGAATGAAAGAGAGACAGGGATGGAGCTGGGGACTGATAGGGTGATGAGATCCAGTGGAGGGTAGATGAGGGCTAAGCGAATGGGAATGGAGGCTAAGGGTGAAAGATGGGGAAAGATAAGGGTTTAGGAGACTGGATAAGTGAGAGACAGAGGAGCAATGGAGCTAGTAGGTAGATGAGAAGTGAAACAGACTAAGGTGAGAGAAAGGGGGATAAACACAAATAATGTGGGGGGGGGGGGACATGAAAGATCACTGCTAGACAGATGTAGAGAAGGAAAGGAAGAAGCCATGAGGAGAGAAAGAAATGGAAATGTGAACGTGGAAAAAATTTAGAGAAGACTGACATGTGGAAAGTGGAAAAGAGACTAGGACCAGCCCAATTAGAAAAATAAAGTGCTTGGACAACAAAGGTAGAAAATAAATATTTTTATTTAATACTTTTTAAGGACTGAGATGTGCCTGCTATGTGAAATGTACATCTCTTCTACTTTTGTATTTTGCAGAGGGCAGGAGAAAATACATTTGTTTCTCTTTTACCAGTGTTTACATTCTTACAGAGTCTGGCTTTCTTGAGGGAGATCTCTATTTCAGTTTTTCTGTGGTTCCCTGTTTTGTATAAAACCTAGAGTATTGTGTTCAGTTTTGGAGGCCGTGCCTTGCGAAGGATGTAAAAAGAATTGAAGCGGTGCAAAGAAAAGCTAGGAGAATGATAAGGGATTTGCGTTACAAGACGTATGAGGAGAGACTTGATGACCTGAACATGTATACTCTGGAAGAAAGGAAAACAGGGGTGATATGATACAGACGTTCAAATATTTGAAAAGTATTAATCCGCAAACGAACCTTTTCCGGAGATGCGAAGGAGGTAGAATGAGAGGACATGAAATGAGATTGAAGGGGGGCAGACTCAAGAAAAATGTCAGGAAGTATTTTTTCACGGAGAGAGAGTGGATGCTTGGAATGCCCTCCCTCGGGAGCTGGTGGAAATGAAAACGGTAACAGAATTCAAACATGCGTGGGATAAACATAAAGGAATCTGGTTCAGAAGGAATGGATCCTAAGGAGCTTAGCCGAGATTGGGTGGCAGAGCCGGTGGCAGGAGACGGGACTGGTGGTTGGGAGACATGGATAGTGCTGGGCAGACTTATGGTCTGTGCCAGAGCCGGTGGTGGGAAGCGGGGCAGGTGGTTGGGAGGCGGGGATAGTGCTGGGCAGACTTACATGGTCTGTGCCCTGAAAAGGACAGGTACAAATCAAGGTAAGGTATACACAAAAAGTAGCACATATGAGTTTATCTTGTTGGGCAGACTGGATGGACCATGCAGGTCTTTTTCTGCCGTCATCTACTATGTTACTATGTATAGTGATAAGAACCACTGAGGTGGGGGAACAGATGACTACTATGAATAGTCTAGAAGGGAAAAGAGGGAGAGTAGTGAAAGGGTTTTCCAACATAGGACACTAACATGCAGGTAATTGTTCAAGAGGCTTATTGGCAATTACCTACATGATAATGCCCTATGTTGGAAGATCCTTCCACTACTCTATCTCTCTTCCCTATTTTGCATCATGTGATGTTCTGTCCATGTTCTACATGTGCAACTTAGGTGAAGGATTCTGCTAACATGTAGTGTCTGTATGGGAATGTGTAACAGTCTAGATTGTTCCAGTTTCCCAGTAGCAGGTATATTGGTGTTTGGGGGGGGGCATGCTATGGGAAGAGTTCCTGATAAGGAAGGAGAAAGAACTGGGATTTGGAGAAAGGAAACAGAAATGGTGCTGTGTCAGGCCTAGGGAAAATGCACTCTCCCCTTGCTAATTTGTGTGAATGTGAGGGGCATAATGAGAAATATCCCTTGGTGCTGGCTCATTTCAGATAACCCCCCCCCCCCCCAAAAAAAAAAAAAAAACTTCATTGTTTTGATATACTGGCTTCATATTCAGTGTTTTAGTCTGGGGGGTGTGTATATTTTTTGAAGAACCATAATGAATATGCTAATAAGCCAAGACACCCCCTCCCCCCCTAAAAAATGAAATGACCAAACTATGCCCATGGGCCCCCTCCTTCTCTTTCGGAGCTTTGCTGGCCTGAGACAAAAGGACTAAAGTGGTCAGCTACTGCCTAATAAAAAGATGCTGGTTGGTACAACAGAGTTTAAGCACCTCCGTTCGCCAAGTACAGGATATGCAATTGACAGCAATCAGAAGGAGCCTGGGTGATTAAAAAAGGACCCTGAAACTCCCAGACAATGTTCTTCTTAATCTTTTCAAGTACACCCTGGGATGTGTATCTCACAGACCTATGCTCAGAACTCTGATGCTATATGGAACAGCGCCCGACCAATACTGTGGAGCAGCATAGAAAAATAGTTCCCCAGTGCTCAACTATAAAAAGATGCATATGATATACGTACTGTTTGACCAAAAGCAAGGGGGAGAAACATGCCTGGTGTAAGCGCACAAGAGTTTCACAGTAAGCAGAGCTCTTGTACACATGTGCCAGGCAAACCTGGAAGCAAAGCACACATTAGTGCTGTTTTTCTGCACCTTTAAATATATCAGGTTTTCAATTATTTTTCACCTGAAAAACTTATATTTAAGCACAGAAAACAGGCAACTGTGTACTTCTGCTTTTGGGTTTGCTGTGACTCGCACACATTCGTTTCTCACTATCAGCACTTAGAGGCTTGCATGGACTTCCTTCTGCTTCCAAATTAAATAAAAACTGGCAGATTTTAAAGAAGAAATTATGGGAACTCCAGCTCCGAGCTGGCATTAGGATTTCAGCAGTAAGGGTGACTTTGTTTTGTGCACTGTTTTCTGATGATTGAGAAGGAATAGGAAATGACTTCATTAACGTCCATTTGGCTACACTTAAAAAATATTTGCACTAATCATTGGCGCACATGTTTCCCGTGCTAGAACCCTCTGAACATTCTGCACAGATTAACGTCAGCACTAGTCCAGCACTAATGGGCTCTAGCTCCAGCATTAGGTTCTGAGCATCGGCCCATCAGTATCTGGCCAGCCAGGAAACGTATATGAACTGCCAAACCAGCTGAAACCAACTTTTCCATGCCTCCATTTCCAAACCCCAAAACTTTCTGGATTGTGATTGGGTTACTATGCACCATGTAACTTCAGTTCCTATGGCTCAACGAGAATTATAAAAGCAGACTTCACTTGAACTCCTTTCTGAACTTGCTCACTGGACTCTCTGGACTATCACTGGACTCCTCATCTGCACCAAGACAAGACCTTCTCCATGTTCCAATCCCATCCACTCTGCAACTAGAAGACCTTCTCTTCCAGCAAGGATCAAGCTACTCTCAACAGATTGTAAACTCTTTTGAGCAGGGATTGTCCTTCCCCATGTTAAACTTGTACAGCGCTGCGTAACCCTGGCAGCGCTATAGAAATGCTAAGTAGTAGTAGACAGAAGACCTCCTTTACCACTCCAATTAGAAGCAGAAATAAGAGAGAATTCATCTGGACCTCAATCAGAATAAGTTCATACTAATTCAACATAAATAACTCAGGCTTTCTAACAATATTTATCTTGTGACACATTTCCCTTGGATAAGATCCTTAAACTGAGTGCTAAAATAAATGAATTACCTGTACAGTACTGTAAATAAACTTCCTCTGTACCTAAGAATAGGAATCTAGTCCTTCCTTAATGTTCTGAGTGTAGTTCCTTAAACACTGTACAATGAAGGCTTATGCTGTTCCCCAACATATATTAAATTCCTCTCACATAATAAAAATCTTTCAAAAACACATATTCAGGGGAGAGAGGGAAGAGGAAGGAGAAAGAGGAAAATGTTTGTTTGGCATTATTTTGACAAAATATTTTTAGCTTTTTCAGGTACAAAACCATTTTCTTTTGATTTAAAAATGTCGATTTGTTGATGCGAAACTGTTTCGGCAACTTGATCAATTTATGTCATTTTCCTCTTGTCCTTTTGTTTGAAATCTGGCATTGTGCACCGCACACAAGAGTCTCCAAGACCTTATTTATTTTATTATTTGTTGCATTTGTATCCCACATTTTCCCACCTATTTGCAGGCTCAATGTGGCTTACATTGTTTCGTCATGGCAATCGCCATTTCCGGAGTGAGAGATATAAGTGGTATTACATTAGAGATCATGATTGGCTAGTAGATTAAACAGTTAAGTACAAAGAGTTCATATTCGGAATTAGAGATAGAGTGGTGTTGTGTTAAAGTTCATTCGTGGTAGAGTAGACTTTGGTAGACAAGTATAGAGAGTTGGGTTTTATCTAGTTCGGGCTTGAGATTCGTTGTTTGGTAGTTAGGCTATATCGTTGTGGTATGCCTTTTTGAACAGGTTAGTCTTCAGTGATCTCTGAAAGTTAGTTAGGTCATGGATTTTTCTCAAGGCAAGTGATAGTGCATTCCATAGCTACGTGCTTATGTAGGGGAAGCTGGATGCATATGTTAATTTATATTTTAGCCCTTTGCAGCTAGGATAGTGAGATTTGCAATGTATACCTCCTTTCTTGTGGATCTCTATATCCTCTCACTCACAGGATAGTGGGTTTTCCCTTGTAGTTCTGTAGATTCTCCCTGGCCTTGCTTGTTTAAATACTTAGGCCAAGATAAGATTGATTGCTTTCTAGAGAGTAGACACAAAAGGGTGAATTATATATTGGTGCCAAAAAAATTGGCACAAAAAAAAAGCACTATTCTATAAGCCGTGCTTAAAGTTAGGTGCAGTTTAAAGAATAGCACGTATGCCTGGGAATCACGCCTAACTTTAGGTATGGCCATTTGCACCAACTGAAATGTAGGGCAAAAGTACACAACTAAATTAAGGGTATGTAAATCCTAAGAACACCCCCATTCCATCCATGACCCTCCCATTTCTGCGCCATCTTTTTTAACTCGCATATAATATTTAGGCATGGATCCCACATGTAAATTCCAATTAAATCTAATTAGTGCCAATAATTGCTTGCTAAGCCAATTATGGGTGCTAATTAACTTGTTTTATTAAATTTTTGGCAACTTTTATAGAATTAGGGGGAAAGCTGGGTGAGTGTATGTTTTTGTTGTTATACTTTGAATGTGTGTTTTTTTAAATCGAAAAACAAACCAAGGCCAAGAGCCACGAACACCCAGACAGTGGCATGCTACATCATTTAGCAATACATTTTTACCTCTGTAATGGATTATAGGACATTGCCACTCACCCTTAAGAAAAGTCTATCTTTAATTTGCCTGGGCCACCTTGAGAGTGCAGATCCCGTCTTGGAAGGAAGTTAGCTGGGAGGGGCAGAATCACTACTGGGAAGTTCAAAATAGGGCCAGGCAGAAATTATGGAGGCCAGGGAGGGAAAATATGAATGCCCACTGCATGCTGCTGAAGCGGCTTTTCCATAATCATGACCTGGCTGAGGTAAGTCATTATTTCTATTGAACTAAACTGTGCAAGTTTTGCTTTGAGGTCTGGCTGGAGTCAGACCTGAAACTTGTAGGCTGTGTTTGGGACGTGGTAACCCAGGCAGCTGTGGATTGCGTTTGGCCTGCTGCCAGAGGCTTGCCTTAGACCCTTGATGCTGACCGAAGAGGGTT